>NC_056750.1:777851790-777999290 GCF_019279795.1 Protopterus annectens | reverse complement strand
CCTCACCCCCATTAACAGTACCTTTGGTCACATATTTATTTGTTGTGTTCTTTTATATCTATATATACATATATATATATATATATATATATATATATATATATATATATATATATATATATATATATATATATATATATATATATATATATATATATATATATATATATATATATTTTACATATATATATATATATATATATATATATATATATATATATATATATGGGTTCACTACATATGACTGAAAGCTCATTTGACCGAAGCCCATTTGACTGAGACCAGAATACCGAAAGTACATTTTACCGAAAGCCCATATGACCAAAAACTCATTTGACCGAAAACCAGCACTGGCAGGTATATGCCCATGTCCCTACTGTAGCGCATCCCTGGAGTGAGAATATTAAGTTGGGGGGTGTTGAGGCCCAGCCCCCCACATCGGGGGGTGTGGGGGGTGTAGCCCCCAACATAATTGCAGTTTATATACTATGATATTCATGTGTATCCATTACAAATACATGAAAACTTATAACATCAGTACAAGGTTGTTGCAAAATGTGGGAGGGCTATGCTCCCCACATCCCCCGATGTGGGGGGCTGTGCCCCCCACACCCCCCAACTTAATATTCTCACTCCAGGTTTGCGCTACAGTGGGGAAATGGGCATATACCTGACAGTGCTGGTTTTCAGTCAAATGAGTTTTCGGTCATATGGGCTTTTGGTAAAATGAACTTTCGGTATTATGGTCTCAGTCAAATGGGCTTCAGTCATATGAACTTTCGGTCATATGTAGTGGACCCATATGTGTGTGTATATATATATATATATATATATATATATATATATATATATATATATATATATATATATATATATATATATATATATATATATATATATATATATATATATATATATACATATACATACATATACATACATATACATACATACAGACATCTACATATATAAATATATTTCCCCTACTGTTGAATGACTGTGCTGAATGATATGTTTGAGAAAACATCAGCTTTATTTACATCTGACATGGCTTAGTGGTAAATCACTTTGGCTATAGTTTGCAGGGTCTGGTTTGAGACTTGCAAAGGCTGATTATTTTGTTGCTGGGCAGAACAGGGGCTGTTGGAGACAGAGTGATTAAGATACTTTAAAGCAGTTGTAAGCTGGATTGCGTGGGTTTGCACAGAGCTAAGCAACGCTTACATGAGCTTAGCGTCATTTACGCCCACTTATGGCCGCTTACAGCAACTTAAACCCACACTAATTTCAAATAAAGAAAAGAAAAAGGAGATAGGAAAGTGGTGAAACTGGGGCAAGCAGGGGGACAAATTAGGAAAAACAAGTAGGGATGTGCAGGACGGGTGTAGGAAAAGACCATAGCTCTGCATTTCTTTGGCAGCAAAAGTTGCTTTCAATGTGGGCATCATACAGGGAGGTGTGTGGGCATCATACAATACAGATGATTGGTAGGGTTAGAATGTGTGGTGGGTACATGTCTCTGGGCGAAATGCAAAGCTATGTATGGGACATGCTTTTTTGTGGGACAGATCCCTTTTTTTTTAAGATAAGAGTAGGACATTAAGGAAGGATTATTGGCAAGTGTGGTGAGGGAGGTTTGGTAGGAGAGGTTGCATTTGCAGACAGACAAGACAGCAGACAGGGGTGGTGTATGACACATTGGGGTAAACACCTTGACGTGGAAGGTGGTTGGGAATCTGAGGCTCATGAGCCCCCCAGATGGTAGTAGTGGCACTGATGTTTCCACCCAATGGCAGTCATCACTACTCCTTCACAGCTCCAAAAGTGGCTGAGCTGATGCAGCCACCTGCCCCTCTAGCTGTGACAGCCTGCCCTCCACCTGTCGCAGGTGATCATCGAGCTCCATCTGAAGGACACTGCGCACCATGCCACAGACCTCATCCCGAGTGACAACGTCCTCACCACACCCACTTGCATGGGGGCGAGCCCCACCACCTGCAGCGGTTCCACCTGACCATCAGGACCAGCAGATGAGGGAGGTCTGGGTTGGGTCCCAGATGTGCTGGGACCCAGTGCCTCGGCCAGGTGGGGTGGGAGAGGCAGATCCACTGGCATCTGCCTTCCCATATGTGCCATGGAGTGGAAATTAACAATGAATATTGGTTAGTCATGCACAACACATTACATTAGTCAAAATAGCATGCATGGATATTTCCATTTACCCAAAACAGTGCAATTATAACAATGTCATAGCAAATAGAACCCATGCATATATGGAATGGGATTCAGGGTTGCAACAGCATGCCAGTTAGTGGTAAGTCAGGCAAGCAATAAGATGATTATTCAACAGGGAATATTAATATGCACACAGTTTAAACAATGATAAACAAAATAGAACAACATTCCCAACAGTAGAGGTTTGTTTAGGAACATACCCATGTTGGTTTCAGTGTGATGGTTGGATCAATTGAGTGCTGGGGAAGGGAACAGATTCAATTGACAACTGCTATCAAATATATTTGTCAGTACACTACTATTCACTACTCTATATTCTGACCACACTTACACTCTACCTGGGTCATGGGGCTGCTACAGCACACCAACAGCTGTAGATATCAACAGAGCAATTGTACCCTTATTTTAGTTATACACATCAGACCTGTTTCTATACCAATTTCTTTACCTGTGGGCCTGTGCAGATGAACTGTGCGCACATTACATTGCTGTTTCTACACACATTTCAGAGTCACATATTAGTTGCAGGCCCTGGAGTGTGTGTTGTGTCTTTCACATACATCTACTGTGACTTTCTCTGTGTGCAGGTTTCTTGTCAACTGGGAAACTATCCATGACAGAGTCACACTTGAAGGGCTTGTCTGGGCCAAAGTGCAGAGTGTGGATGTCTAGCTTGCATCTATTTGTAGGACTGGGGCTGATCAGCACAGCAATTGTACACCTTTCATAGTTATACCCATCATACTAGTATTTCTATTCAGATTTCTTTACCTGTGTGCCATGTATGTTGCAGTACATTATTTTTTCTATTCAGATTGCAGTTTAAAACTGCAGAATGAGACTGAGATGTCAGTGGTGGCCCCTTGATTCGAACCATGCTGTGTGTAAAACTGAACTTCAGGCCTAGTCCTTATCAGACTGAGCTATTAGGGAGGTGTTGTGTATTGCTTGTGACATTTCTATCTAGTACATATTTTTGTGCACAGTACTTTTATTATGACATGTTACATTATTTGTTTCCCATTTTCAGCAGAAATTATGCATACACAACAGACATTGGTGTCACTGTTCGTGAAACGTGTACATTAGATGGATTGCACATTTGACTGTTTTACAACTATATACTGTAATTTAGATTCCTGAGTACACAGTGTAGGTTTTAGGTCTGCACCTGTTAGCCTTATACATTTCTCAGTACATTCACAGCTACATACGGCTGAAATCGAAAGGTTAACACAGGATAATGCTGGCAGACAAACAAGTAAAACAAATTCTGATGAGAATATGTACTGTTGCTTTTTTCCAGTTTTTTGACATGCCCATTCTAAAGTATGCAGACAAGCAGTGCTAAATCAGTTCACCCCAATTAATGCATTCTGCAGGACATACATATTTCTATTTATCAGGTACAAGTGAGATGACACACACCAGTGTTTGGGATCACCTTTATTAGTTTTGACATACATATCTATGTATGACTCAGAACTCTACAATTACTATTCCTGCATAATCTGCACAGTGGAATGCCTTCCATTTCTAACTGTTACAGTAGCCCTGACATGGCACTTTCTTGGCAGGTTCACTCAGACACACTCATACATATTCTAATATTCCTCTCCTCCATATTGTACATTGTTTGCTACTGATATCTGTATTACACAGCAGCTGAGAATACTCCATTCTAACACTGGCAGCCTGACACAGGCATTTATTCCTGATTTTTACACAATTATATATATAGGCAGTACTACCATTACTATAATTTTGATTTCTTACTGCTAATTGTAGGGGGTATTCTGTACTCACCAAATTACCAACGCAGCCGGGTCAAGTCACTGGGCATGAACCTGCACATTCAGGGGCCTCTCCACACCAGCTGTATGGGGAGATATCACACATTAATCACACCTGCACAGTCACAAGTTGAACTTTTTCCATACTTAGAGATACATAAGACTGCATACTTACAGACAGGTGGGACATCCTGCGCTCAGGCTTCTTGGATCCACTGGTTCAAGAGTGCACCCCACCTCCACTTCAGGTCATTATGGTGATGACGTACCTGCTCACCAGTCCAGGGTATGCCAGTGGCACTGGTGAGATCATGTGCAAGCTGGTCACAGACCTCCCCTTTGTACTGCGAGCCTTGGTACTGGCCCTGCAGCAGCCTGCCATCATGGTTTTTAACTAGGAGCCCAATCATGACCCTGGACTCCTGGATGCCCCAACATTGTGCTCGGAAACCCACACCTTCTCCAATGCCAGATATTTTGGTCCTGCTGTGTGCAATCCCTAATGGTTATGGCTGTATTCCCACTTGTGTGGTTTAATAGGGCAGTTTTCCTGCACTTTTTCTTGATTGGCCAGTTTTAATATGCTGCACTATGCTTAGCTCCATGCAAATCCACATAGCAATGCTTACACCAGCTAAGCAGAGCTGAAAGCAGGTAAGCAATGCTTACACTAGCAAAGCATTGCTTAAATCTATTTTTTCATTAAATTTATAACTTATTCTTTACATTTTACATATTCCCATCCCTACTGTGCTATATGTGAGCCATATGACTGACATCTATCATTCACATTCTTTAAAAGATTATTAAATAATTTGCCAGAGGGGGGATTCGAACCGAGCATGTTCTACATGCTATACCATGGGAGTACCACTATGCTACAGCAGCTTGATGACATTTTCTATCACAGTAGCACTTGTCTATCATTTTCAGGATTTCAGCCAGGCTAAGTGTAGCAGAGCGCCACTCAGACAAGCTGTGTGGTGCTTAAACTTTGGATTTATTTCATGAAAAAAAATTATTATGACATTTTTTTTATTCCTTTCCTCTTGCCCTACTGCTTCCATGCATGTAGGGAAAGAGTGCATACATTTGGGGGTGTGCACTTGAAGGCTGCTGCATTGTAGGTGTTTGTGGTATTTTTTTTCAGTGTCTGCGGACACTGAAATGTTAGCTATTTACATTTCCAGTGTCGGCAAACACTCATTTACTATATAATATTAGAGCCAGGCTCTAATATTACGTAGTTTGACACTCATCCATGTCAGAAAGTGCTATACAGCACTTTCAGAGTGAAGGAGGCATGTTTCAGGTGCTGGCACTGCTGACACATGCCCCCTGCATTCATTTCTGGTTTGTGTCCATTTAGTTTAGAAAGCAGCGCACTGCTATCCTAAATGAACCTGAACCACTCCGTGTAAGAATAGCCTTATTCTTGCACAGAGCTTCATGAATCCAGGGGAAAGTGATTACTTAAATGCTGGTAAACAATGAAATATAACTTCTGATATATCCAGTAAAATACATTGTATGATAACCATTAGGTGTAAAAATTATTACCATCTATTTATATTAAGTAATAAGTTTTGAAAGACTTCATCAATAAGGGTGAATATGTTAAATAACTGTGTGCTATAATCTTTTACTGAGGTTTTATATATGATACATCCCACTTTACTATGATTGAATTGCTTGTCATCTATCTCTCATGTATATATTAATTGCTTATACAATAAGTAGACAGTTATATTATATTAGAATTCTGTCTAATCTACAATGGTACTATATCTGTTCAAAATAATATAAATATTGCTTATTCCTATTACAAATATTCTCCATATGATAATTTAATTTATGGAGCTCAGATGTTCTGGATTATCAAGGTATGAGTGATAATCTGATAGATTTAGGTTTATCCATCAGATTAGGAATGATTTTCATTCCATGGCTAGTGTGGATCTTAGTTTTGTTAACATTTATTAATTTAAATTTATTTCACAAAAACATTTTTAGTATGCCTGACCAAAACATTACTTTATTGGTAAACACTAAAAGTATAAAACTGATAATTTCCTTTAAAAACTCAAACATATACTTTATAGTTGTCAGAGGAAAATGTTTAATAGTCACAATAAAACAAAAAACACAAGGCAGGATTCACAAAACCTCCGTGTAAGAGTTAATATGTCTTACACGGAGGCTGCAGTTAAACGGTGTGACGTCAGCATGCCATGCATATTCATGAGGGCATGCTGAATCACACCCTAGGCTAACACGGTCCATGTAGGAAAGTAGGGGGCGTGTCCACACGGTGAGGTCTGCAAAGGGACACGCCCCCAGAAGAGTCACAGTCCTGAAAGTAAACTTCCACGAGCGAGTCCACGGAAATGTCAAGAAACACAACACCACACATGCCGTCACAGACTATAAACCTAACTGTAATGTAAAATGTAAAAATCAACAGTTAAATTTTTTTTTTATAATTTCAAAAATGTTTGCCCGTAATTGCGCTCATTTGCGCGGGTGTGCCCTTCGCTCAGCCACAGTTAGCAGTCATTGAAAAAGCATATAAGATCTAAATATGCAAATTAAGCCAAGTAGCAATAGCGTAGTGGTAGAGACATTGGCCAAAGAGGAGGTAGTCACGGTTCGAGCCCCAACAACATAATTTTCTATTTTTAGTGAAATAAGCACGAAATAATCCTCTGACAGATATGTATATATATATATATATATATATATATATATATATATATATATATATATATATAACTATAATTTAAGTAAAATGTAATGAAATGGGCCATGTATTTTGAAGAAATCTGACATAATAAAAAAAAAAATTTTATAAGTGCCCATAGCTGAGCAGCGCTCTATCAAGCTGAGTATGACTGCCGCAGGTGAGCAGTGGTTTAACCGGTGTAATATGAGTGCCCGGAGTTGAGCAGCACTTTAACATGCTGAAACTGTGTGCCCATAGCTGAGCAACACTTCACAAAGCGTAATATGCGTGCTCATAGCCAAATAACGCGTTAACCAGTGTGAGCAGTTTACGTGGAGCTGCGCGGAGCTGCGCAGTGTGCCAACTGGCTTACCGGTGGGCAACACTGAGCAAGCTGTATCAAAGCTGCCTTTACACAGACACACACCTCCTAGCCTGTCTAGACAGTCATAAAATAGAAAAAAAGCAATGCCCAGGCTCGAACCCAGGATACTGTGCATCATAGTCTAAGTACTGAACCACTAAGCCATGACAGTTGTACTGAAAAATGCAGTATTAGCATATATATAGGAATGAATGGAAATAGAAGCATGACAAAGCAGGTTTTTTAAGCTGATACATTTCCAAAATGGCCAATCACAGATAAGTGCGGGAAAAACGGCATATTTAAGCCCCATAGGCGGGAATACACAGCATAACTAATTGTGGAACCTATTTGCAGTCAGGATGGCAGGTGTATGAGAGGGCATTTGCTTCCGATCACAGAGGTGGGGTGTTGAGGAGTCCAAATATATGGTTTGGCTCCTAGTCCACGATCATGAGGCTCATCTCATGCAGGGCCAGGTTCTCTGGGGTGAGTACAAGGCAGAGGTGTGGAACTGGTTGGCACATGATCTCACCAGTGCCACAGGCATACCAAGGACTGGTGAACAGGTCCGTCACCACCATGCAGACCTGAAGAGATGAAAGCAGGACCAACTGAACCGTTGGATCCAGGATACCTGGCAAATGCCCAACACCCCACTACTGAGTAAGTATCCATGTAATTAAGTATGTAAGAAATTATCCTAGCTGATATTATGGAGATGTATGTTCCAATATTACTTCATTTATATTACAGCTGCAGGTGTGCGATCCGTGAATTGGCGAGCCTATGATGATAGGCTGGTGCGGTTGCTCCACCAGGCAGGTTAGTAATTATTTTGCTGTAATTGTTATAGAATATAAGTGAGACAGCTTGCAAAAGAGTTCAGTGTTGTTACATATTAATAAAGTTCAAATAACACTAGAATAAAGATTCTGCTAGTACTGTATGATTAGATAAGTGATGCAGCCTGAAATCCAGAAATAAAAATTAAACAAGTCTGAAATAGAGATTTTCTATCTGTATTGTAATATCAGATAACGTGCTTCAGCCTGAAAATTACTGATAAACAAGCTAAAGATGATAGACATGTGTCAAATACATCCCCTTTTAAAATCTGCCATATGAAACAAGTGAGTCTGTTGGAAAGGATTGTTGTAACCAAGTAAGAAATGTTAATAATGCCTAGAATTAAGTACCATCTTGAATTGTAAAAATAAAACAAGTGAGAGTGTGAGAAAGAGGTATGAATCGACCAAGAAAGCTGTAATAAGTCTTGAATAAAGTTATACTGCAGTCAGTACATAATGAAATGAATGAGACAGCCACAACCAAAGAGTGAAATGTTTGTAATAAAGTACTGAAGCTGGAATGTGTCTGTCCCACAATTTGGATATGTTGCTGTACCCTTGCAATATGGAGATAGTATGGTTGTATGAAATACTGAGCATCCACAGTTGTCTAGAGCCATATAAATCAAATGTAGCAGGATGCTGTATCTGAACACAGCCAGATATGAATGTGTATGAATAAAAATGCAATGTATATTAATGTAGCAGTAACAGTCCCATCACCAACATTCCTAAGGTTACATATAGGAAACTGTACTAAGACCTGTAGGGTATATATATATGCAGCTACTAGAAATGTACAGCATATGTATAGGTAGTTGAAGATGTTAATTAAATATTTCTTCACCCTACCCTATTTTCACAAATAATGCCATTCCACACCAAACTGGGAATGTGTATTCACAATTAATTCCCATGGACATTTGTCCTGTTGGTTCATACATATTTGCATGTACGTTGATGCATGTGCCCTGTTCACATATCCAAACCTGATAGCCTGTTGCCATCAATCAATCCTGCATGCTGTTGGATTGTGTATTGTTGTTCAAAATATGCATGTGTTATGCTTGCTGTTCAATGTTTGGAATTCATGGGTGTTTGGTTAATGGGAATACTGATGCATGCTGTTACAACTAATTTTGAATGGTATTGTTTGTTACTAACCCAAAATGTCATAAAATATTGCTAAACATAGGACAACAGGGAAGGCGGGTTCCAGCGGACCCACCTCTCCCACCTCAGCTGGCGAGTGCACCTGGCACTAGTGCCCAGGCCGGAACCTCCTCCGGTGGCCCTGTGCCACCTTCAGGTGGAAGCGCTGCAGGGAATGGGGCTCGTCCCCCCTCTGCAAGCGTGGCCAGAGGAGAATGTCCACTCACCCTCCAAAGTGTCCGGTCTGTGGTGCGTAGCGAGATCAGGAATTCTGTGCTTGAACCCCTACGCCAGCTTGAGGCACGGGTGGCGCAACTCATGGGTGTGCCTGCCCATCCTACACAGCCCCCAGCACAGCCCCGTTCTGGGCAGTGAAGGCGCAGTGGCAACTGCCCATGGGTGGGGATCTCAGTTCCACTGTTGCCATCTGTGGGTTCATGGGCTCGCAATATCCAAACATCCATCCCCGTCAATTGTGTTTCCCCCCACGTGTCATACTCTGCCCCTGTATTCATCTTGTTAGTCTTGTCTGTTAACTTCCCCTACCTACCTCCTCAAATATACCTACTTCCTGTACCTCACATTCCACTCTCACCTGAAAAAATAATAAAAAAAGGGCACTCTGTTCCCACAAAAAAAATATGCCCCATACATAGCTGCCCATTTTGCAGACATGTCTGCTGGACCTGTCAACTGGGAATTACAATTAGCTGTACAACATATTTTGTTGTCCTCACCCCTCTCTCAGGGGTGGAAGGTTTCAAATTTCACACCAAATTACACACATATGGACAGCTGTTGCTGATAAAGAAATGGGCAGCTATGGGCCTTTCCTACTTCCTTCCTGCAAATCCTAAGCCTGTTTTCCTACTGTCCTACCCTCTTTGTGCCCTCTTTTTCACCACTTTTCTATCTCTCCATTTTCTTTTCTTTAAAAGAAATTAGTCCGGGTGTGCGCGAGAGTAAGCACTTTTAAGCAGTAGTCAGTGGGTGTACGCTTGTGTGCGCTTAGCTAAGCATGTGTGCGCAAAGCTAAGTGACAGTGCTCATGTGTGAGCACCGCGCAAACCAGCGCTAACCCCCTTACAACTGCTTAAAAGTGCCTTAGTCACTCTGAATGACAAGGCCTGTAGTCTGCTCAGCAGCAAAATAAAATTCCTCTGTCAGTCTCGAATCCAGAGCCTTGGAAACACTAGTCTGCATGACCTACCACTAAGCCATGACTGATATACAAGAACATTCTGCTGAAAGCAATATATCATGAAATAGCAGGACTGAATATAAAGGGAATATAGGAAGGCTATTACACAAAGCTTTTCTTGTATCTTTACTGGCAATTCTTATGGTATTACATTAGTGTGATAAGAGAAACAGCCATGCTAGTAGGTAATAATGTGACAGTAGCACCTTGCAAACCACACACACTATCAGAGCAGGATAAACACCACCATATTTGAATAGGTAAGAGGCCAGACCTTGCAACTGTGACTGATTTACAGGGATGTTCCTGATCTGCAAACAAATGTTAACTGTGCCCCACTGACTCCCTGTGAAGTGTACTAACAGTAGGCAGAAAGGGGTGGAATCCCACATAATGGTAACTCTCAATTAGTTAAAGTACACACTACTTGCATGTCAGAAATGGTGTAGTAATACATATGCTCAAAATACCCCACAGTCACAACTGCAGAATATCTGAAATATATCATGGGTGTATCCCACTGATATGTACCATTCCCTGAGGCTGCTAAAATATACACCTGAGAGTATCTGAGGCCTGCAAGTGTCAGAAACTCACAGGCACATCATTCTGTCTGCTGTCACACACTCTGTGAATAGCTGTAGAATTGCTTCCACAAGCACACCCTCATGTAGGTGTACAACCCGGAAATATTAAAGGATGTAGCCATCTGATAAAATAAGGACAGTATAGCAGTTTACAAGTACTGCATGTGCCTGATATTCATAACTGTTAGTACAAAGTACAAGGCCCCACTACTGCTCAGCAGCAAAATAAGATACCCTTGTAGGTGTCAAACCCCACACCTTGGCCTTACCAGACTGCATGCAGTACCACCAAACCACACCAAACATATAAGGAACTGCTGCTGAAAGAAATATATCATGCATTACAAGGAGTGAATGTAAATAGAAAATAGGAAAGCCATAGCAACACATTCCAGTAAAGACACTTAACAGGCCTTCAAGGAGTGAATGTTAAGGCTAAATAGTGAAGCCATAGCAACAAATTGCAAGAGCTACTGTTGTATACCAGTTAATCCACAAGTCCCACAGGAAAGCACATACTCCCATGTAAACAGTATTAGTATTATTAGGTGTCAGTTAACATACACACTGAGAAGAATGAACTGGAAGAAGCAACAGTCAGGTTTCAGTACAACATGCATTTCAGTGTCTACAACACAGCCTTAGATATGAGAGACATACCAACCTTTACACTCACAGAACAGTGTCCACAGCAAACCAGCATGGTCCCCACCTTGAAAAACTGAAAGCGCTACGCCTACCTAACCTAACATTTTATAGCACTGTCCTGACATCACAATGAGAACTGCAATTACCGCACAGCAGGCTGCATGCAATTAGTAAATGCTGGCTAACAATTGGTGCAAAGTCCATCACATGCACATGTGCAGATACCTACAAAAGCAGCCTGTACTCCCAGTCTACACATGCAATAATATCATTGCAGCAACTGCAGGGAGACAGAGAGAGACAGAGAGAGAAAGAGAGACCAAAAAAAATAATAAAAAGAAAAAAACATCAAGACAGCAGCAGCAAGCCAGCCAGCAGCAAGCCAGCCAGCAGCAAGCCATCCAAAACAGCAGTCAGAAACAAAGGTAATGTAAAGTACATAATCTAATAATCTACATACTGTGAACCCTCCATAAGTGTTAGCAGTCTGTATCTATATTTATATGAAGATGTGCATAGGGCAAGGGACATCCTGCAACTGTTAGTGAAGGCTGGACATACATATGTAGCTGAAGGTTGCTAACAGTATGCTGCCGTAGGCCCAGGGCCAATAGCATACTACCTACCTATGACACAATGCACACACACATGTACTCATTGCAATACCAACTATGTGAGGTGGAATGAGTGTGCCACTGACTGTGTGCAAGGTCTGTAATGGTGTGATTACCATGACAGACACAAAGTCATGCTGAGCAGTGTGTGTCCTTGGTGTGAGGCCAGAGAAAGATGTGTCAGTTATTGGGATACAAACATACTACATTGCCATATGTTGTTCTGTGGTTCCGTGTATATGACTGCGGTGTAGATAGGGGTATGACTGCAAAGACTAGAGTGCATTACCATTGAAATTGTAACTGTGCATTGCATGCATTGCATGGGATGACAATATTCCCCATCCATTACCTTAATACATACCCCCAGTGTGAGGTTGTGCATTGGACCTCAAACAGTGTGCTGAGTGCTGGTGTATATTAGTTTGTTGTAAGGAGTGTGGTAGGCACTGTAACACAGTTGTTGGCTGAGCACTGATATGTGGTAATTTACATGTGTATCCCCTGATAGACAGACAGATGCTATATATGGCAGTTCAGTGATATCAGTACAGTAGAGTATTATGTGTGCCATAGAAAAACCACAGCAAGCAAATATAGTTGAAAATGAAGGTTCAGTATCCGTGGAAGGAATTTATCTGGTTCGAAAAGCCTTTAACAGAGTACTCTGTTAAAGGCTTTTGGCCGAGGCGCTAGAGATTTTTTACAACTGTTTTTCGAAATAAATTCCTTCCACGGAGTTGCTGGATTGCTGTTTGTGGTTTTTCAACTATTATGTGTGCCATGTTACTTGCTCACATATTTTCCTTTTCCTTCCAGGGTGATGGTGCATCAGCACAACCCCTGTTATTCGGCAGCAGAGGATGAGGAGATACACCAGAGCCTGGTGCGGGATTTTTCAACACTCTTTTCCCAGACCAGCCAGAACCAGCTAGAGAGGGCTGCACTGTGGCAAGACCTTGTCCATCAGGTAAATGACATAGGCATGCATAACCGGACATATGAGCAGGTACGCCATCACTGCTGTGATTTAATTAGAAATGTCCATCAGCGTGCGTCTGATATCCACAGGCAACAGCTTGCCACAGGTGGTGGGGCACCTACACACCCCCCCCACCAGACTGGAGGAGCTCCTCCTAAGTGTTGTGGCTCCAGCCCAACAACAACAACATCCACAGATGTGTGTAATGATGGAGGCTGGAGCCACCCAGCATGTGGACATGGAGTGTGCAGGTAACATGCCATATCTGTAGTTGACTGTTCTCTGCACTGGTAGTTTATGCATGTGTGAGATGTGTACTGTGTTTGTAGCTGTTATCCTGGACATTATTGTGCAAGATTTATATTCTCAATATCAGCAGTACACCTGTGAAAGCCAACTGTTGTACTACTGTACTGTATCATACTCACAGTATCAATGTCACAGTTGTGCCCACTGACAATAACTGTCTTATTTGTGCAGGTCCCTCTGTAGTAACAGCAAGGCAGCCAATCCATGCTGGTAAGTGTGTAATAACAATACTTTTAATACTAATGATAATAATAGTAATAATACCATCAAACAGTATTGTTATGTGTTGGATTGCAGGTGTGTTTGTGTGTGTGTGTGTTTTTATCTCATGTACTGAGGAGTGTGCATGTGCCCATGTGCGCATGTGCCCATTTGCGCATGTGCCCATGTGTGCATGTGTGCATGTGTACATGTGTCCATGTGCCCATGTGTGCATGTGTGCCTGTGCCCATGTGCCCATGTGTGCATGTGCCCATGTGTGCATGTGCGCATGTGTGCATGTGCCCATGTGTGCATGTGCCCGTGTGCATCTGTGGTAACATTGTGTACACATTGTAAACTGTGTTTCCTGTCTTCCTCTCACAGGTTCTGGTGTTGGTCTGGTGTGCAGCAGGGAACCTGAAGCCACTGCTGGGGATAGTGATAATGATGATACATGTGTAATGGCACAGGGAGGTGTGTCAGGGTCTGTTGTTGGTCAGCCAATCGACAGTACACAGTGGTCAACCCCATCAATGCGCACAGTCATCCTGCCGATACATCCATTGTCACCAATGTCCTTAGCTGAGGGACAGCATACAGTGAGCATTGACCAGGGTAATGTGGTATAAGTGGAACATGCATCTCCTCACAGCAGCCAAGGCCAGAGTCCTGACATGGTACCACACAGGCAGATGTCCAGGGGTTCTCGTGGGAGCATCCGTGGTCGTGCTGCCCTTGTCTGATGTGCCCACAGAGGTCTTTCAACCTCAGCTATGTTCCGGGCTGTAATGCAGGCACAGGCATGTATGGAACGGTACACCAGACAGGGTCTGAGGGAGCTTAGAGCACATCGCACTGCTATAAATGACACTATGCATGACGTTGCGGCTGCCATCCATACTGTCGGTGAGGTCATTGACAGACGTTGGGGGGACACATTAGATCTGTTCCACAACTACATGTCCATGAACCAGGGCAATGCAGGATGGTTGAGGCATCGATGTGGACGCATGCCAGCAACATCAGCAGCTGGCAGTCGTCGCGGACAACAACAAACCCGCAGCATAGTGCCAGTACCAGCCCCAGCAATGCTGGGTCTGTGCTGTCATCAGACCACCCTAGGAGACCACGTGCACGTGGCTCTGGACAGTCCCAGCAGGGACATGTGTCCAGTCATCAACCAACTGCTTCTGATGACAGTACCCAGTCTGGTTTAGTACCTGATACTGTCCGTAGCACCCCTGACAGGCACAGGTACCATGTCCGTGGCCAGAGATAGTGATCTGTATGACCTGGCAGGTACAGTCTGTGGCTGTCCACAAACACCCGTATATGGCAGCCATGAGGTGGAACTGTGTGCATGCATACACACATGCATAATGCTAACACCTAGGGCTAACACATACACACACACACCGCATCAACATTGCCCCATGTTGTACTGTTGTCCCTCACTAACACACACACACATACATGTCGATTGGATGTATCAGTGGCAGACTCAGGCATACCAAGTACACACCCTGTGCATATGATGAAACTGTGCCACCTCCTGCAATCTGTCACATTGATGCAGGAACAGGACAACATGGTGCTGCTGCACAGGATGACTACATAGAACTGAGTAATATTATCATGTTTCACTTGAAAG
Organism: Protopterus annectens; assembly: GCF_019279795.1. Lineage (NCBI taxonomy): Eukaryota > Metazoa > Chordata > Ceratodontiformes > Protopteridae > Protopterus > Protopterus annectens. The sequence goes on along the minus strand of NC_056750.1, from coordinate 777,983,980 downwards.
AAAGTTACTGTTTGTCGTTTTTTGCATTTAAGTTACCTGTAACACATTGCATTAAAGTTACCTGGCACTTGCTCACTAAAGCAATTATATAAGTCAGCACTAAAATATTAAAAGCACTACACCCTCACAAACTCCCCTTGAGTACCTCATTCCCCATTGGCCCTTTTTTTTTCAATTATAAAGGAATTCCCAATACTATTCTAGCATGTCCAAAGGTCAGTTGTCAATCTCCTCTCCGGTCCAGCTGGTAAATCCGGGAATCTTGAGGCAATGTTACAACTGCCTCATGTACACAGTCAACCCTCTCCTCCTCCCAACAAATTCCAACACATGTGAGAGATGCAACCATATAGCCATACTGGAGGCTAAGCTCTCTCAACTCAGTACTGGTGAAACCAGTAAGGAGGAGAAGGAAACCACACTCACTACAATTCCAGTCTCACATAGACCTACCACGACAGCAAACCAAACACATAAACACACAAAACATACTGAGGCTAAATAAAAATCTACCTAAGCAGCAGAGACCTCCAAAGCAGACACCCAAGCAACCGCTACCCCAAAACAAAACACGTGCAACACATAGCTCACAAAGCCAGTGTGCTGAACAGTCACAGCCCTTAAGGCTAAACAACACACCTGATACACTTGTAATAGGTGACTCTATCGACAGGCACACTGACGTCCCGCTCACTAGGCTGAACAAGGAGAAGGTCACGGTGAGCTGCCTATCGGGTGGTAGGATCTGCCACATAACACAAGCACTCAGGTCACTCCAAGGCAAGTACAAATATGACTCAGTCATTGTCCATGCTGGTGTGAATGACCTGAGATGTACCTCCCTGGACTACATGAAAAGAGACATAGAGGAGCTCTCTGAGCATGTAGCCCAGGCCTGTATGACCCTGACCTTGAGTAGCATCTTACCCTCACCAAGAATGATGCCACAATATGAAGACAATATGATCAATTTCAACAACTGGCTTAAGTATTGGTGTCATTCGACGGGGATCCAATGCCTGTCAGCCTGGGATGACATGCTCGACAAGCCACGATGCTTCGCTAGGGATGGCTTGCACCTGTCACCCCTGGGCTTTTGGATATTGGCAAAGGCTCTTGCTACCCCCATAGTGCCTTTTTTAGGCAAGGCTCAAAAGACAAACCCACCTCTATAGGTATCACAAGGGATAAGAAACTAAGAGTAATGCTACTCAACACCAGAAGTCTAAACCTCAAGATGCACGCACTCAAAACTCTCCTTAGCATGGAGAACATCGATATCTGTGCAGTAACAGAAACCTGGTTCAAGGCTCCCGAGAGCACCCCAGCACTACCAGGTATACCTCATACCATGATAAAACCAAAAGTGGGAAATGCAACCAAACTGAAACGGAGTCAAAAGGCAACCACGAAACGAAACAATCACCACCAGGAAGTCAGCCAAAGCTCTTTAGTCCAAAACCAAGCAGACAAGGCTGTCACCAGCCACGAAAAAACATGTAAACGCCTTAATCCTCTGATAACGGACAGTATGCGTTTTCGTCAGATTCTCGACTTCTTCAGACAATCAGTACATTCAATTAACACAGTATATATAACGTTGACCATCAATTGATTAATTGAAATTATTCTAAAATTTAAAGAGACATTTAAAATTAAAATTAAGAATCAAGAAAGTCATTTCAAAATGCCATTTAAAATATTGCACATATGACTGTTTGTAGAATTCATAAAACATATGTATATAACATTTGAAAATAAAAAATATATATGTAATTACATATTTCCATTAAGTGTTTCAAAAGGCATAAATTCATGATGTAATAATAATAAAGTGCTACTGCAAAGAAAACAATTCAATATTCACATATTATGCTACCACTTGAGATAAAAAACACAACCTTCTTGATATAAAACCTATGAATTCTCATACGTGAACATTAAAACATATGAACTTCATAATGTTTTCATAAGAAAGACTTGTTAAAACTCATAAAATCCCATAAAATAACTTAAGATAAAACAGAGAAATAAACATAGTGTGAGCCTGAATCAAGTGTAATAGAGCCCTCTTGTGGTTGTAAAAAATATTACTGCAAAACAACAATCTTACAGTTTAGCAGCTCTTAACTTGAGTAAAGGTAATATAGATATATTGTCATTAAGCCCTGGAAATTTATCTGCATTTAGGGCCACTTGCCACCACAGCTCCCTATATTCAATTCTGGTCTCCCAAGGACCTCCTCTAACATCCTTTAAAATGCTTTCTATAACTAAGAACTTGAATTTATAATCTTTACATACTTTACTATGCTTATATAGAGCATTACTCTCCTTTTTAATAGATATTTCATAAGTATGTTCATAGATTCTTTTTCTTAAAGCTCTTTCAGATTTTCCTATATAGAACGCCCCACATGTTTCACAACAAGCCAGGTATACTATCCCTTTGGTATCACAATTAAAGTATTCCTGACTATTGATCATTTTGTTTCTACTGGCTATATAATAGCTGTCACTATTCATAACATAACAACATTGCCTACAGTGCCCACACTTATAAGTACCTTTTCTAACTATTTTGGAAATGTTTTGAGATATATTGTTTTCAAGTATATTTCCCAAATTCCTAGCATTTCTATAAGTCACTTTTCTTGGAATGTCACCAACCCCTTCTATATCGGTTAGGGATACAAATTTGTCCCATTCTCTAAAAAAAATTTTACTAATCCCAGCATTAATCTTGTTGTATTCAAGTATTAAGGTCTGGGAAAAATCACAGCCTTCATTAATATTTCTATCCCTTGAATCTATCACTCTATTAATTTTTGGGATGTTGTTATTGCTGACAATACCTGTCTTATAGATAGGGCAAATCTCTCTCTCCTTCCCTCTTCAACTTCTCTTCTTATTTGTTCTACAAATTCATTAGGTATCCCTCTCCTCAAACATTCTCTCTAAAAATTCACATTCCTTTTGAAAATCTAAATCCGAGCTGGTCATGCGACTACCCCTGACAAACTGTCCTTTGACAATACTTTTTTTACAATGTTTGGGGTGTGCACTCTCAAAATGTAGGAAGGAGTTACAATACGTGGACTTACGATGAACTCTAGTATTGTATTGCTTCTCTCCTTTATAAAGCTCTACATCTAAATATATCAAACAATCTTCAGAAATATTGTGTGTGAATCTCAAGAAACTAGTGGTGTCATTGATGTAGGTTAGAAACTCATCTAGTCTATCCCTCCCTGCCGTCCAAAGTATTACTATGTCATCCGAGAACCTCCTATATAACATCCAACAGTTCTTATATTGGGAATTGATGACATACTTCTCCTCCCAATGGGCTAAGATAAGATTAGCATAAGTGGGGGCACAAGCTGCCCCCATAGCAACTCCTTTTGTCTGCTGAAAGAACTCTCCTTTAAAGTATATATAATTATTCTTCAGGACCAGGTCCAAAAGCCATAAACTGGCTAGTTTATCATTCCTATTGATTTCTTCATGTCCAAAGACTATATCTTCCATAATAATTTTACCCTCTTCATATGGGATAGAAGAAAACAAGTCAACAATGTCTATATTGAGGAACAAGACGTCTTTGTCCCAAACACAAGAATTGAGATCTTTCAGCAAGTCCCAAGAGTCCTTCAAGATATTACATCTCCCTGTCCATAAAGGTTTTAATTTGACATCAACATATTTTGCCAGTGTTTCAGTCTTAGACCCATCAGCAGAGACAATGGGATGCAAAGGGGGATCATCTTTGTTTTTGTGAATTTTCGGTATTCCGAAAATGGTGGGTATTTTGGGTTTGTCAACTTTCAGAAATTTATAACATACAGGGCTTATTAGTCCCTCATTTAGCATATCATACAATGCTATATCAATCCTGCTGTAGGCTATGTTAATTTCATTTTTAGAAACTGTGCTATATTTATCTTCGTCCCATAACAAATTATACATTTTACTATCATAAACAATGTAATCCATAATGATTATGCCACCCCCTTTGTCCGGCTTCATTACTCTTACATTTCTGTTATTCCTGATTTCATATAGTAATTCTTTTTCTTTTATGGTCATATTATAGAACCTTGTAACTCTATTATCATTATTTCTTATTTCACTTTCAATTACTTTCTCTAGGTTCTTAATCTGAGGGTGCAAAGGGGGTTGTACACACTTTTCTTTCTTACTACTTCACTTTCATCCCTATTGATGTTGGGCAATGTCACCTTAAGATTCACTTTTCTCAGAAATAACTTAATATCCAACAAGCTTCTAGCCACATCACCCTTATTGTCTGGAATGAATTTTAAACCCTTAGAAAATAGGACAAAGTGTTCTTTCTCAATTTTGATACTACTAAAATTATATATGCTAAAATTATTCCAAGTGTGACAATGTTTGTCAGAAAGAATATCAGGTGAAAGAACTTGTGAAATATCTGAGGTCCAGTGAGGGGTTTATTGATATCTCCCTCCCCTTCTTCCTCCTCCATTGAAAATTCTCATTCTGTAATCCTCGCTTATTGAGTAATCTTCGGACCTACGAGGGGTGGAAAATTTTCATCATATTCCTGTTCGTTTCCCTAGTTTGTTTATTCTCTACACCATACCTTTCCAGGTCAGGCTCCATAATATTCATTTCACTTTCATCATTGTATCTACTCCCATAAAATTGTTCAGTCCCGTGGTTTGGGGTAACTAATCTGCAATTTATAGTCATTAATATCTCTTTCTAATTTTTGACCTTCCTTTGAATCAGGTCATTGCATTTTTGTTCAACATTTCTTCTAATGTCATAATACCTCTTTTTCTCTTCATTTATCCCAAAAACTAAATCATTTTAGATGTACTGATCTAACATCTCTATGTCTTTCTCAATACTGTCCTGTATTTTTGTATTTTCTTTAATCATGACTCTAAGAACTTCCAATCCACATTTATTGAAAATGTCTACTAAATCTTTGTAATAACTAGTGCCATACACAACATTATTAGGAAACTTGAACACCCTTAAACCTTTAGGTACAATTTCCTTAGCAACACATTCCTTTAAATATTCATTTTCAATAGATAAAGATCTATATTTATACATCAAATTACTTAATTGTGCCAGCTTTTGCTTATAAGTCCCATCAAGCACATAAAGCCTGTTGTTTTCAGTGCTTTCAAACACAACATTAGGTTTTGAACGTAGCCATTCAAGTGTTTCTATAGCTGGTGTGTGTGTAAAAGGAACACGCAAAACAGTACCCGTGGCTTCCGCTTCTTCTCTAAGACCAATGCCTCATACCATGCTTTTCAGCCCCAAAACTTGGACGAACCACAAAAGGAGGGGGAGTATCAATATTCGTCAAAGATACCCACACCTCCAGGTTGGTGGCACAGCACGAAGCATCAGAGACTATACATAGGTTCATAGGTTCATAGGTTCATACTAGGCTATCTGCCCTAGGGCATTTATAAGCCTAGCCAGAGTGTGTGTGGCTTTCACCACCCCTTAGGATGAGAATACTATACCCATTAGTTTGCTGTGCCTCTGTCCAGCAGTGAAACAGAGATGATTCCTGGGGTAAACCTACGATCTCCCATCCACTCATCAAGATTTCTCTTGAACAGAGTCAGTGAGGGGCTCTGCCTCACCTGGACTGGGATTCTGTTCCATAGTGTAGGGAGTCTCTGGGTGATGAATCTGTCCCTCCAGCATGTCCTATTTATATCCGTGTTGAGGTTTAAGTCTCTTGCTCTCATGGCTCTGGTGGATTTGGATTTTTTGAGGTGGAGCATGTCCATTAATTCCGGGTTGGACATGGCCTTGTATGTCAGGCACAGATCACCTCTGAGCAGACAGTATGCGACTGAATAGAGCTGGAGTTTCTTCAGTCGGGCAGTGTATGACATATGTTTGAGCCCCTTTATCCTTTTGGTGAGGAACTTTTGGGGTCTTTCCAACTGCTGCAGGTGTCGGTTAAGGTACATTCCGAATGGGGCGTTGTGCTCAATCATTGGTCTGATAAGTGAAGAGTACAGGGGTACAATGACCTCTCCTGATCTGGATGTGAATCCCTTCATGATCAGGTGGGCAATGTAGAAGGTCTTCCTAACCACTTTGGCAATGTGAGTGTCAAAAGAGAGGTTACTGTCAACTTGGGTCCCCAGGTCCCTGATAACTTCTTCCGTGTTTAATGGATTGCCACCTATGCGGTAATTAGGGGTTACCTTGTTTTTCCCAAAGGGTATGACTATACATTTTTTGGCATTTAGCTTAAGGCCATGGCTCTGGCACCAGTTATCCATTTCTATGAGACCTCTCTGGAGGATGTCTGTGTCTGATGGAGTGTCAATTATGGTGCCCAGTTTGCAGTCATCTGCAAATTTTGTCAGCCACAATCCCCCTATGTTTGCCTGCACTTCAGAAAAATAAATGCCGAACAAGAGGGGGCCCAGGACTGAGCCTTGTGGGACACCGCTCATGACTGGCTTAGAGTCTGACATGGCACCATCAACTCTAACCCTGTGGGTTCTGTCCTTGAGCCAGTTTGCAACCCATCTTGTGACATATGGGTTTACATCTAAGCTGGTGAGCTTTTCTATGATGCCCGAGTGGGGTATTGTGTCGAACACTTTTGCTAGGTCAAGGTAGGCTGTGTGAACTGCCTTACCCTCATCAATGGCCTTATTGACTGTTTCGAAAAAGTCGACCAAGTTCAAGAGGCAGGATCTGCCCTTGACAAAGCCAAATTGGGTAGGATCCAGTGTCTGTAGGTCCCCAATGTCTTTATTTATGAGTTCCATTATGATCCTCTCCATAGCCTTGCAGACAAGGCTCGTCAAGCTTATGGGGAAGTAATTTCCAGGGTCCGTAGAAGCACCGCCTTTGTGGAGTGGGACCACAGTTGCCATACGCCATTCTTTGGGTACGTATCCTGTAGTAAGGCTAAGATTAAACAGCAGCCTTATGTGTGGGTTTAGTTCCTCATTGAGTTCATGTAGCACACAGCCGGGGACACCGTCCGGTCCCATTTATGCTGTGTTTTTTGCTTTAGAGAGAGCAGTTCTCACCTGGGCATCTGAGATGTTTGGGAGGCTAGACTCTGGTGGGATAGATATTTCTCCTTTTGGGGGGGAGGGGAAATTTGCACTGAACCTGTCTGCCAGTATGTTGGCAATGTCTGTGGGTTCAGTGATTTTTGTATCATTTTGGACTAATTCTGAGCATATCTGGGAGTTTCCACCCAGGTTTCTAACATAGCTAAAGAAGGCCTTATGATTTTCTTTTGTGTCTTTAGCGATATTTCTCTCAAAGTTGGCCTTGGATGATTTTATGAGTGATCGTAGTTTTTTGCTAGTATTGATCAGAGATGCCTTCCCTTTTAGGGATTTTGCTCTGTCATGTAGTAGCTTTCTCCTCTTGTTGTAGAGTTTGTTTATGGCTGGGGTCCACCAGACCGGCCTGCCTTTGGTGGAAAGGGTCTTGATTTTATTAGGGATTGCTTGATCCATACATTCCTGGAGGTGCTCGTAGAAGGCATTTGTAAGGGTTTCAGCAGCGTGGTTTGTGGTTTCCACTGGCTTGGGGGCCTTGAAGGATACCACTCCAGTCTTAAGAAGTGTGAAGTTTGCTTTTGAGAAGTTCTTCACTGTGGTCTTTTTTGCTGGGGTTGGGGGGATGTGGATCTCCAGTGTGATTAATTTATGGTCTGATCTCACCAATGAGGGATATACTTCCGGTGTGGAGCATTTTGTCCCCATGTTTGTGATGATCAGGTCTAGTATATTTTCTCCTCTTGTGGGAATGGTGACTAGTTGTTCCATAGCATTTGAGTTTATGAACTCCAGGAACCTTTGGGCTAGGGTGTTGGGGCTTGAGTAATGTTCCCAGTCTATGTTTGGGTAGTTGAAGTCACCCAATATGATGGTGTTTGGAGAGACATTCATACTCTCCAGTGTCTTCAGGAAGGCTGTGTGGGTTTCCTGAGTTTGAGAGGGTGGTCTGTAGCATGCTACAAACTGTAGGGCAGTTTTACCTATGGTTAATTGCACCTGGATGGTCTCCGATGCTTTGTGTGTTGCCACTAACTTGGAGGTGTGGGTATCCTTTATGAATATGGATACTCCCCCTCCTTTTGTTGTTCAGTCCGGATTTTGGGGCCGGAACGCATGATATGAGGTATAACCTGATAGTGCTGGGGTGCTCTCAGGAGCCTTGAACCAGATTTCAGTCACAGCACAGGCATCGATGTTCTCCATACTGAGGAGGGCTTCGAGGGCGTGCATCTTGAGGTTTAGACTTCTGGCATTGAGCAGTATTACCCTTAGTTTTTTTTCATTTTTGTTTTCTAGGGCGGTAGGTTTATCATTTGAGCCTTGCCTAAAAAAGGCACTATGGGGGTGGCAAGAGCCTTTGTGCAACTAACAGTGGGTAAAACTGCCTTCCAGTTTATAGCCTGCTACAGACCACCCTCCCAAACCCAGGAACCCCACTTGGCCTTCCTGAGAACACTGGGAAATATGAAGGTCTCTCCAAACACCATTATATTGGGCGACTTCAACTACCCAAACATAGACTGGGAGCATTACTCTAGCTCCAACACCCTAGCCCAAAGGTTCCTAGAATTTATAAACTCAGATGCTATGGAACAACTTGTTACCACTCCCACAAGAGGGGAAAACATACTGGACCTGATCATCACCAACATGGGGACTCTATGCTCCAGACCAGAAGTGTATCCCTCACTGGTAAGATCAGACCATAAACTAATCTCACTGGATATTCACATCCCGACTCCACCCCCTGCCCTGAAAACCACAGTGAAAAACTTCTCTAAAGCAAATTTCACACTCCTCAAAATCGAGGTGTAATCCTTCAAAGCCCCTGGGCCTGTGGAAACTATGGCCCAGACCACAGAGTCCTTTATAAACGCATTCTATGAACACCTTCATGAATGCATGGATCATGCAATTCCAAATAAAACCAAGACCCAATCCTCCAAAGGCAGACATCCTGTCTGGTGGACCCCAGCCATAAACAAACTATACAATAGAAGGAGGAAGCTACTACATGATAGAGCAAAATCCCAAAAAGGGAAAGCATCTCTGTTCAGTATTAGCAAAAAACTACGGGCACTCATAAAATCGTCTAAGGCCAGCTTCAAGAGAAAACTTGCACAGGACACTAAGGATAATCACAAGGCTTTCTTTAGTTATGTTAAGAACCTGGGTGGGAATTCCCAGATATGCTCAGAATTAGTCCAAAATGACAAAAAAATACACCAAACCCACAGACATTGCCAACATCCTAGCAGACAGGTTCAGCGCAAACTCCTCCCCCTCCCCACCAAAAGGGCAAATATCTATCCCAGCAGAGGGCTGCCCCCCTGATATCTCAGATGCTCAGGTAAGAGCCGCCCTCTCCAAAGCAAAACACACAGCATCAATGGGACCAGACGGTGTCCCGGGCTGCATCCTACATGAACTCCAAGAAGAGCTAAACCCAAACATAAAACTACTGTTCCATCTCAGCCTTACTACAGGATATGTACCCAAAGAGTGGCATACAGCAACAGTGGTCCCTCTCCACAAAGGTGGTGCCTCCACGGATCCTGGAAACTATCGCCCCATAAGCCTGACTAGCTTGGTCTACAAAGCTATGGAAAGGATCATCATGGACCTCATAAATAAAGATATTGGGGACCTACAGACACTGGATCCTACCCAGTTCGGCTTTGTTAAGGGCAGATCCTGCCTCTTAAACCTGGTCAATTTCTTTGGAACAGTCACCAAGGCCATTGACGAGGGGAAGGTGGTCCACACAGCCTACCTGGACCTCGCAAAAGCCTTCAATACAATACCCCACTTGGGCATTATAGATAACCTTACCAGCTTAAATATAAACCCCTATGTCACTAGATGGGTTGCAAACTGGCTCAAGGACAGAACCCACATGGTTAGAATTGCTGGAGCCATGTCAGACTCCAAACCAGTTACAAGTGGCATCCCACAAAGCTCAGTCCTGGGATCTCTCTTGTTCGGTATATATTTCTTGGAGGTACAGGCCAACACGGAAGGACTGTGGCTGACCAAGTTCCCAGATGACTGCAAACTGGGCGCCATAATCGACTCACCTGCCAACACAAGCATCCTCCAAAAGGGCCTCATAGAAACAGACAACTGGTGCCAGAGCCATGGCCTCAAGCTAAAATCAAAAAAAGTTTATAGTCATCCCCCCTGGCAAAAACAAAGTGCCCACAAATTACCGCATAGGTAGTAATCCATTAAGTACAGAAGAAGTAATTAGGGACCTGGGAACATAAGTTGATAGCAATCTCTCATTTGACAACCACGTGGCCAAAGTGGTTAGAAAAACATTTTATATATCCACAAGAGGGGAAAACATACTGCACCTGATCATCACCAACATGTGGACTCTATGCTCCAGACCAGAAGTGTATCCCTCACTGATAAGATGACACCATAGAGTAATCTCACTATATTCACATACCAACCCCAGCCCCTGCACAGAAAACCACAGTGAAAAAGTTGTGTAATGCAAATTCCATGTATTCACATGAGGCAGGCTTCACATATAGGAACTATTTAAGGTCACAGGTACATATCTCTATGTGGCACACACATACCTCATGTGTGCATTGAAATTACTGCTATAATATATGTCATACAATAATAAAAGCAACACCCACCACACATTGACAAACTGAGTGACAAAAACACACATGGCATTTGTAGGATTCAACCCCCTACCTAACTATGTTATGACACTTGAGAAAGACGCATGAGCAGAGCGTGCTATTCGCATTACTGGGAGGTTTTCCTTCTCCTGCTATACTTATAGGGTGCTGACATCATCAGTCTTTCGAAAGAGGAATGTACATCATGTAGTGTGTTCTTCCAGTTGCCAAAAGGGTAATTTCTTTCAAAGAGAACTGCACACACCCTGCCCCCCCAAACACACCATTTGCAGGATTCAAACCCCTACCTAACTATGTTATGACACTTGAGAGAGAAGCATTAGCGGAGCACGCTATTCGAATTACTGGGTATCTTGCCTTCTCCTGCAGTATTTATAGGGTGCTGACATCATTATTTAGAAAGAGGTATGTACATCTATTACTATCCATCAGTATAGGGGATAGCATATATATGCATTAACAGACGCCTACTTCAGGGTCACATATGCACATCAGCACTGCCAGGTTATGTTTTATACCATGCTTTGTGACCACAGGACTTGTAACACACAAAACAACCAGATCAGACCTCCCCTCCCATATCCAGGAACCACACTTGGCTTCCCCGGGAACAGTGTAGGATATGAAGGTGTTCACATACACCATTACAGTGGTTAACATCAGGTACAGGAATATTGATTGGGGGAACTACTCAGGCCTCAACAACATCACCCTACAGCCACTACAATTTGTGAATCCATGTGCTGTGGCAGGACCAATCACCACAGCCACAAGGGGGAACATATATTGGACCTGACCATCAGCAACATGGGGACTCTATGTTCCACACCAGAGGTAGACCACCATTGTTAATATCTGACCATAACCAACTTTCCCTGGACATCCATATCCCATCCCCACCCCCAGGCAAGGAAATCACTGCAAACAAAGTATTTATCAAAAGCAGACTTTGCACTTGTGAAGACTGGGGTGGAATACTTCAAAGGACCCATGCTGGAGGATTATACAGGCCAATCTGCAGAATCCTTGATAAATGCATTTGATGAGCATCCGGAAGGTTTGCATTGATCATGCTATCCCAAATAAAATCAAGACTCTTCCACAACAGGAGACCTGTCTGGTTTACACCAGCCATATATAAGCTGTACAACAGAAGGAAGGAGCTAATACATTACAGAGCAATATCCCACAGAGGGAGGACATCTCTGAACAGTATTGGCAAGACACTTCAATCCCTCAAAATCATCACTTGCAAGTGTTGACAGTGAAATTGTCCAGACACTGCAGATAAGGCTCCCCTCAGTCTGGAATTGAATCCCAATTAATGTTATAACTCCTCGCCAACCCTCTTCTAGCAAACTCCAGCCACATGGATGTGACATTGCAAATTAAAGCCCTGGGATCTCCATTGTGTCCCTGCTTGATGGAGGCATAGCACACTAGCCTTAAACGGTGCCTTCTGTGACCTACTTTACAGAGGCACAGTAGCCTACTGTACTGGGGAGGCACACACCAAATACACTCTGGCTAAGCTTATGTATTCCCTAGGGCAAACAGTCTAGTATTGACCTCTACACCCATATGTTTAAGTTTCAGATGCACAATATTTGTTGCTGATAAACTGTTTGCAGGTCTTTATTGTCATAGCTTTCCCTGTTTCTATGAACAACTTATGTATCTGTGGAAGAATTTTGAATATGAGAGGGATCCACTATATTACTTATGTCTATGTTGTCATTTAACTGTGTGCACTGGGCAGATTGCTGTATTGTGGGAGTTTCCTGGCTTAACACATACAAATGCCAGATATGTGTGGCCAACTGCTATACTGAGACATGGCCTAAGTGTGTGAGCATGCCCAGTTCAGGCTTTCCATGGCTTGCTGCCTGACATATGTCTCATTTATCAAAGTGTGCGAGCATGCCCAGTGTGAGCTTTCCATATGTTGAGATCTGAGGTCCACCACATTTGTGGTTGTGTGTGAACTTCAACAATATTTCACATTTATAGTTGTGTGTTGGAAGTCATGTTGTGTTCTTACTGCCCAACTGCTTTGTGTCTGAACCCAACAGGGATTATGCTGTGCCTGCAGGGTTTCCATGGGATAGTTTGCATACAGTTGTCAACATTCTTTCATACTGACCAAACACTGTAATATCGTATAGTGTACTGGTTCAGTACTTTCACTGTGGTGGACAGTATCCTGGGTTTCAGTCCTATCACTGCTTTAAATATTCATACTGCGCACACCAGACTGGTTAAGGGCCAGTTGTGCAAATATGACCATGTTGCATTTTGTTCAGCTATGGACTACTTAAACCAGGCTTGTCCAACATTAGTAGTGTATTCCGCAACTTGGGTGGACATTGACAAACACTAGCTATGTGCCCTAGGCCATTTCTAATGCTAGTCAGTGTGTTTGTCCTTCAACACACATTTTAACTGGAGTTTGCCATGACATTTTTCAAGGTTAGTATACTGTGCCTCTGTCTACATGTGACATAAAAGTAATACCCAGGGTAAACCTACCATCTCCCATCCACTCATCAAGATTCCTCTTGAAGAGAGTCAATGAGGGACTCTCTGGCTAACTGGACTGGGAGTTTACTCAAGAGTGGAGGGAGCTTCTGGGATATGGATCAATCACTACAGCATATCCTATTTATGTCAGTGCTGAGGTTCAGGTCTCTCATGTGCATAGCTCACTGGCATTCAGATTTTACAAGGTGCAGCATGTGCATTGATTCCAGCTTGGACATGGCTTTGTACATCAGGCACAGATCGCCTCTGGACAGGCAGTATGGAACTGTGTGGAGCTGCAGTTTGTTTAATCAGGCAACACATGGCATCTGTTAGAGTCCTTTGATCCTCCTAATGAGGTACTTTTGGGGTCTTTCCAGTTGCTGGAGGTGTCTGCTAAGGTACATCCCACAAGGGCCATTGTACTCAATTGTGAGGCTGATGATGGATGACTGAAGAGGCACGGTGACCTCCCCTGATCTAGATGTGAATACCTTCATGATTAGGTGGGTACATGATATGTTTCTCTAACCACTACGGCCACATGGTTGTCAAATGCAAGATTTCTATCAACTTGTGTCCCCAGGTCTCATTACTTCGAAAGTACTTAATGGGTTAACACCTATGTGGTAATTGGTGGGCACTTACTGTTTTTCCAAAGGGGATGACTATACACTTTTCTGCATTTAGCTTGATGACATGGCTCTGGCACTAGTTGTCTGTTTCTATGAGGCCGTTTTGTAGGATGCTTGTGTCAGCTGGAGGGTCAGATATGGTGCCCAGTTTGTAATCATCTGCAAACTTGTTCAGACACAGTCCTTCCATGTTGGCCTGTACCTCTGGGAAATATATACCAAACAAGGGAGGTCCCAGGACTGAGCTTTGTGGGATGCCAGTTATAGATGGTTTGTAGTCTGACATGGCTGCAGCATTTCTGACCATGTCAGTTCTGTCCTTGAGCTGGTTTGCAACCCATCTACTTGAATAGGGGTTTATATTTAAGCTGGTGAGCTTATCTATAATGAACAAATGGGGTATTGTATGGAAGGCTTTTGCAAGGTCCAGATAGGCTGTGTGGACCACATTCCCCTCATCAATGGCCTTGGTGACTGTTTCAAATGAGTCAAACATGTTTAAGGGGCAGGATCTGCCCTTAAGAAAGCCACACTGGGTAGGGTCCAGTGTCTGTAGGTCCCCAATATCTTTATTTCTGAGGTCCATGATGATCCTTTCCATAGCTTTGCAGACCAAGCTAGTCAGGATTCTGGGGTGATAGTTTGCAGTATCCATTCAGGCACCACCTTTGTGAAGAGGGACCACTGTTGCTGTACACTGCTCTTTGGGTACATATCCTGTGGTAAGGCTGAGACTGAGCAGTAGTTTTTTTTGGTGTTCCATTATTCTTGGAGTTCATGTTGGACACAGCCCAGGACACCATCTGGTACCATTGATGCTGTGTGTTTTGCTTTGGAGATGCTGGCTGTTACCTCAGCATCTGCAATGTCAGGGGGCCAGCACTCTGCTGGGATAGATATTTGGCATTTTGGTGGAGGGGGGATTTTGCACTGAACCTGTCAGGTTGGATGTTAGCAATGTGTGTGGGTTTGGTGTATTGTTTGTAATTTTGGAGGAATTCTGAGCATATCTGTGAATTTCCACCAAGGTTCCTACCATCAGTTAAGAAAGCCTTGTGATTATCCTTAGTGTCCTGTACAATTTGTATCTTCATAGGTTCATAGGTTCATACTAGGCTATCTGCCCTAGGGCATTTATAAGCCTAGCCAGAGTGTGTGTGGTTTTCACCACCCCTTGGAATGTGAATATTATGCCCATTTAGGGTTTAGTTTACTGTGCCTCTGTCTAGTTGTGACATAGAGATGACCCCCGGTGTAAACCTATGATCTCCCATCCACTCGTCAAGATTTCTCTTGAAGAGAGTCAGTGAGGGCCTCTGCCTAACATGGACTGGGATTCTGTTCCAGAATGTAGGGAGCTTCTGGGTTATGAATCTGTCCCTCCAGCACATCCTATTTATTTCTGTGTTGAGGTTCAAATCTCTTGCTCTCGTGGCTCTGATGGATTTGGATTTTCTGAGGTGTAGCATGTCCATTAATTCCAGATTGGACATGGCCTTGTACGTCAGGCATAGATCACCTCTGAGTAGGCGGTATGCGACTGAATAGAGCTGGAGTTTCTTCAGCCGGGCAGCATATGACAAATGTTTGAGACCCTTTATCCTCTTGGTGAGGTACTTTTGGGGTCTTTAACTGCTGCAGGTGTCGGGTAAGGTACATCCTAAATGGGGCATTGTACTCAATTATGGGTCTGATAAGAGAAGAGTATAGGGGCACAATGACCTCTCTTGATCTAGATGTGAATGCTTTCATGATAAGGTGGCCAATATAGAAGGTCTTCCTAGCCACCTTGGCAATGTGAGTGTCAAATGAGAGGTTACTGTCAACTTGTGTCCCTAGGTCCCTGATTACTTCTTCCATACTTAATGGATTACCACCTATGTGGTAATTTGTGGGTACCTTGTTTTTCCCAAAGGGTATGACTATACATTTTTTGCCATTCAGTTTAAGGCCATGGCTCTGGCACCAGTTATCCATTTCTATGAGGCCTTTCTGAAGGATGTTTGTGTCCACTGGAGTATCAATTATGGCGCCCAGTTTGCAGTCATCTGCAAACTTTTTCTGCAACAATCCTCGTATGTTTGCTTGCACCTCGGAAAAATAAATGCCGAACAAGAGGGGTCCCAGGACAGAGCCCTGTGGGACACTGCTTGTGACTGGCTTGGAGTCTGACATGGCTCCAGCAATTCTGACCTTGTGGGTTCTGTCCTTGAGCCAGTTTGCAACCCATCTTATGA
This sequence comes from Protopterus annectens, assembly GCF_019279795.1. Lineage (NCBI taxonomy): Eukaryota > Metazoa > Chordata > Ceratodontiformes > Protopteridae > Protopterus > Protopterus annectens. The sequence continues at coordinate 777,967,868 of NC_056750.1, read as the reverse complement.
CATATGAGTTTACATTTGAGCTGGTGAGCTTGTCTATAATGCCCAAGTGGGGTATTGTGTTGAAAGCTTTTGCAAGGTCAAGGTAGGCAGTGTCAACTGCCTTACCCTCATCAATGGCCTTAGTGACTGTTTCAAAAAAGTTGACCAGGTTCAAAAGGCAGGATCTGCCCTTGACAAAGCCAAATTGGGTAGGATCCAGTGTCTGTAGGTCCCCAATGTCTTTGTTTATGAGTTCCATAATGATCTTCTCCATAGCTTTGCAGACCAGGCTCATCAAGCTTATGGGGCATTAATTTCCAGGGTCTGTAGAAGCGCCTCCTTTGTGAAGTGGGACCACTGTTGCTGTACGCCATTCTTTGGGTACATATCCTGTAGTAAGGCTGAGATTAAACAGCAGCCTTATGTGCGGGTTTAGTTCCTCTTGGAGTTCATGTAGCACGCAACCCAGGACACCGTCTGGTCACATTAATGCTGTGTTTTTAGCTTTGGAGAGGGTGGCTCTCAACTGGGCATCTGAGATGTTAGGGAGGCTACACTCTGCTGGGATAGATATTTCTCCTTTTTGGGGGGGGGGGATTTGCACTGAACCTGTCTGCCAGAATGTTGGCAACGTCTGTGGGTTCAGTGTATTTTGTGTTGTTTGGGACTAACTGAGCATATCTGGGAGTTTCCACCCAGGTTTCTAACATAAGCAAAGAAGGCCTTGTGATTGACTTTTGTGTCCTTTGCGATTTTTCTGTCAAAGTTGGCCTTGGATGATTTTATGAGTGATCATGGTTTTTTGCTAGTACTGATCAAAGATGTCTTCCCTTTTAGTGATTTTGCTCTGTAATGTAGTAGCTTCCTCCTCCTGTTGTAAAGTTTGTTAATGGCTGGAGTCCACTAGACAGGATGCCTACCTTTGGGGGAATGGGTCTTGGTTTTATTTGGGATTGCATGATCCATGCATTCTTGAAGGTGTCCGTAGAAAGTGTTTATAAAGGATTCAGAGGTGTGGTCTGTGGTTTTCAGTGGCCCAGGGGCCTTGAAGGATACCACTTCAGTCTTAAGAAGTGTGAAGTCGGCTTTTGAGAAATTCTTCACTGTGGTCTTTTGTGCAGGGGGTGGGGGCGGGATGTGGATTTCCAGTGAGATTAATTTATGGTCTGATCTCAGCAATGATGGGTATACTTCCGGTGTGGAGCATTGTGTCCCCATGTTTGTGATGATCAGGTCTAGTATAGTATCTCCTCTTGTGAGAGTGGTGACTAGTTGTTCCATTGCATTTGAGTTTATGAATTGTAGGAACCTTTGGGCTAGGGTGTTGGGGCTTGAGTAATGCTCACAGTCTATGTTTGGGTAGTTGACATCTCCCAATATGATGGTATTTGGAGAGACATTCATACTCTCCTGTGTCTTCAGGAAGGCTGAGTGGGGTTCCTAAGTTTGAGAGGGTGATCTGTAGCATGCTACAAACTGTACGGCAGTTTTGCCTATGGTTAGTTGCACATGGATGGCCTCTGATGCTTCGTGCGTTGCCAGTAACCTGGAGGTGTGGGTATCTTTGATGAATATGGCTACTCCCCCTCCTTTTGTGGTTTGGTCCAAGTTTTGGGTCCAAAAAGCATGATATGAGGTATAACCTGGTAGTGCTGGGGTGCTCTCAGGAGCCTTGAACCAGGTTTCTGTCACTGCACAGACATCGATGTTCTCTATACTAAGGTGGGCCTCGAGAGCATGCATCTTGAGGTTTAGACTTCTGGGGTTGAGCAGCATTACCCTTAGTATTTTTCCACCTGTGTTTTCTAGGGAGGTGGGTTTGTCTTTTGAGCCCTGCCTAAAAAAGGCACTATGGAGGTGGCAAGAGCCTTGGCCAATATCCAGAAGCCCACGGGTGACAGGTGCAAGCCATCCTTTGCAAAGCAGCGTGGCTTGTCAAGCATGTCATCCCAAGCAGACAGACATTGGATCCCCTTAGAATGACACCAGTAATTGAGCCAATTGTTAAAGCTGATCATTCTGTGTTTGTACTGTGGCATCATTCTTGGTGAGGGTAAGATGCTGCTCAGGGTCAGGGTCATACCAGCCTGGGCTACATAATCACAGAGCTCCTCTATGTCTCTTTTCATGTAGTCCAGGGAGGTACGTCTCAGGTAATTCACACCGGCATGGACAATGACTGAGTCATATTTGTACTTGCTTTGGAGTGACCTGAGTGCTTGTGTTATGTGGTGGATTCTAGCACCCGACAGGCAGCTTACTGTAACTTTTTCCCAGTTCAGTCTGGTGAGCGGGACATCAGTGTGTCTGACTATGGAGTCACCTATTACAAGTGTATCAGGCATGTTGTTTGGCCTTAAGGGCTGTGACTTTTTGGCACACTGACTTTGTGAACTATGTGTTGCATGTGCTATGTTTTGAGGTAGTGGTTGCTTGGGTGTCTACTTTGGAGGCTTCTGTTGTTTTGGTAGATTTTTAATTAGAGCCACCAGGAATGTTTTTGTGTGTTTATGTGTTTGTTTTGCAGTTGTGATAGGTCTATGTGAGACTGGGTTTGTGGTGTGTGTGGTTACCTTCTCCTCCTGACTCTTTTTGCCAGTACTGAGTTCAGAGAGCTCAGCCTCCAGTTTGGCTAAATAGTTGCATCTCTCACATATATTTGTATTTGTTGGGGGGGTGTCTGTGTACATGAGGCAGGTGTAACATTGCCTCAAGATTTCCAGATTCAACATGTTGTAGCTGGCCTTAGAGGATTTTATGTGTGGCCATATTTTTTGCCATAATACTGATCAGTGATTACTTCCCTTTTTGGGTTTTGCTCTATCATGTAGTAGCTTCCTCCTTCTCTTGCATGGTTTGGTAATGGTTGGGGTCCACCAGGCCAGATGCCTGTGTGTATGGGATTGGGTCTTGGTTTTATTTGGGATTGCATAATCCATGCATTCCTGAATGTGTTCATAGAATGCATTTATAAAGGGTTCTGAGGTCTGGCCCATATTTTCCACAGGCACAAGGCCTTTAATGGATTCCACCTCAGTTTGGAGGAGTGCAACATTTGCTTTACACATGTTTTTCACTGTAGTTTTCTGCCCGGGGACTGGGATCAGGATGTGAATATCCAGTGGGATTAGTCTATGGTCTGATCTTACCAGTGAGGGATACACTTCTCATCTTGAGCATAGAGTACCCATGTTGCTGATTATCACATCCAGTATGCTTACCCCTCTTGTGGGAGTGGTAAGTTGTTCCATAGCATTTTGGTTTATGAATTCTAGGAACCTTTGGCCTAGGGTGTTGGAGCTAGAATAATGCTCCCAGTCTATGTTTGAGTATTTTCAGTCGCCCAATATAATGTTGTTTGGAGTGACCTTGATATTCTCATGTGTTCTGAAGTAGGCCAAGTGCGGTTCCTGGAGTTAGGAGGGTGGTCTGTAGCAGGCTACTACCTGGGAGGCAGTTTTTGCCACTGTTACTTGCCCCTGGATAGTCCATGCTGCTTCTTGCTGTGGCACCAACCTGGGGATGTGGTTATCCTTGACAATTATTAATAGTCACCCTCCTTTTGTAGTTTGTTCCATGTTCTGGGGCTATAAAGCATGGTATGAGGTGTAACCTGGTAGTGTTAAGGTGCTCTTGTGAGCCTTGACCCAGGTTTCTGTTACAGAACAGATATCAACATTCTCCATGCTGAGGAGAGTTTGGACTGCATGCATCTTGCAGTTTAAACTTCTGGCATTGGGTAGCATTACTTCTAGGTTCTTATCCCTTGTGATACCTATGGAGGTGGGTTTGTGTTTTGAGTCTTACCTATTCAAGCCACGGTGGGGGTGACAACAGCCTTTGCCAGTATCCAAAAGGCCAGGGGTGATAGGTGCAAGCCATCCATAGCAGGTGGAGCATCGTGTCTTGCTCAGCATGTCATCCCAGGCTGACAGGCATTGGATTCCCTTTGACTAAAAGCAATACTTAAGCCAATTATTGTAATTGATCATCTTGTCTTCATATTGTGGCATCATGCTTGGTGAGGGTAGGATGTTAGTCAGGGTCATCAAGTTTGCATATACTACATGGTGTTACATTGCTTAACACATGGCAATCATGCCTCAGGTGGTGCTGCAGGGCTGTCTATGTTGGACGCACATACTACACTCCCTGTACATGTTTGAAAGCAGGTTGTGTCAACTTAGGCATCCCTTTTACTATATGTGTGAGTCAGAGAGAGGTATCATTTCCAGGGTTCCTACTGAGCCAGTGTATGTGTTATGCGTTGCCTCTTTGCCAAGGCCAAGGCATACTGGGCATGCCTCCTTCTGCCTACTGGGGCAGGCTCAGGTTGTTCTCCTCTGAGTCACGCTCTGCCTGTGATGGCCTTGGCAATGGTAGGGGGCTGTTTGGCCCAGCCCTATGCTAGTCCTGCTGCAGCTGTTTTCGCAGAATCATATTATGTAGCATAGCACATACCATGACAATTTGGGTACATGTAGTTTGGTGAGTACTGCAAGGCTCCACCAGATGTGTCCAGGCACTGGAACCGTGACTTGAGCAACCCAAACACACGCTCGATTACATTTCATGTTTGTGCATGTGCCTCATTATGGCGTTCTTGTTCAGGTGTGTGTGCATTTCTGATGGGTGTCATCAGCCATGGCTCCAGTGCGTAGCCAGCATCCCCCACTAAGTGACCATGTGGGATATCCCCATTGGCAAATGTCTGGGTACAGCTGCGTCAAATGCCAGATATGGGAATCATGGTAGCTTCCAGGGAAGCCAGCACACACATTCATTATTATGCCCTGGGCATCACACACGACCTGGCAGTTGATGGAGGGGAAGCCCTTGCAGTTAATGTAGGCCCTACCCCGCTCACCAGCTGGTGCTTTGATGCATATATGCATGCAGTCTATTGCACCCACTACCTCAGGGTATTCCGCTATTTGCTGGCCAATACCTCATGGGAATTGGGGAAATATACATGATCACCGACATGTGCTGACATGGCATCCAGGAACTGGTGCAGTACCCTGGATGCTGATGCCTGTGATATCCCCATCATATCACCAGTTGGTCTCTGGAAGGTACCAGTTGCTAGTATTCTTAGGCCAACACATACCTTGGTTTCCACTGGGATGGGTTCCCCTCTGTTGGTTCTGTGTGTGAGGCATGGCCTGCACAGCTCAACAATTTGCTGTAGGAGGTCTCTGTCCACTCTATAGCGCTCCACTATCTCCAGCTCATGTAACCCCTGGTAGGTGACCCTAGGCCTGTACCCTCTTCTCCATCTCCTCACTGTGGGTTGACCAGCAGCATTTGCATAGTCACCACCCTCAGCATGTTGCATATGTCTCCTTATAACAGCTATGGCAGCCCCTAGCATTTTTGGTTTGAGTGAAGCTTTTTCAGTTTTCACTTCTTATAGCTTACTCCTCTGTTGCAGTGTCTCTTGAGAGAAACATACTGCACTGTTGTATGCAGAGGTTTAAGTGCTGGGTTGGGCTACTGTTCTGCCTGTGTAATTGCCTGCTTCTGATTGTTTTCACCTGCTAGCTCTGCCAGTATTCCCTGCTAGCTTCCTACTATTTCTTCTGCTTCCTTTTTCCTTTCTGTTTCCTCAGGGGGGAGTGACGAGCATACAAGCGCAAACACACTCACAGCAGCTAACACGTGCGCACACATGCTTATATGGACTAGAATCTGCTTATTCGGGTTAAAACGCATGTACACCAGCGCAAACAAGCTTACAGGTCTTTAAACAGGCCCCTACATGCTTACTCCAGCTTAAACGCACACACTCACGCTTACACTCGTGCACTCTATCTTACTCGCGCCTCCCAGTGCGCACACATGTGCCTGCACGCCCAGCAAGAAACTTTGGTGTTATCCATAGTGTACACCTTCCATTTCTTGGCTTTCCCATGCCTACTTGTTGACACTCCTCTTTCCATGATGTGTGACTGACATCTTTCACATGCCACTGTGCTCCAATGAGCTTCATTTCTTTCATACATACCCCCCTGTGATGTCACCTATCTCCTACTCTGTTACTCCCCCTTATCCTACTCCTACACTCCAGGGAATGTGCTCATTTGCTATGTTACAGTGCGATTCACTATCCTACCACTCATTTACATAGGATTGCCTACTAATGCTTAGTTACATGTCTTACACTCAGCTTCCCCCCTTAGCAACCCCTACTCGATGGCCATGTTGTTTTCAGCCTGCTATTCCCTTACATTGTAAATTCATGCTTTGCATAAAACCCACGTTTGTGGGTTTTAAATTTTTATTTTTCTGTTTTTTATAGCGCAGCCCATTTGCGCGGCGCTGCGCTATGTTTAAACATCGCCGAAAAAAAAACATTTTTATTTCATTTTTGCATCCGAGTATGTTGCCAGTGGCCACATATTTGGCCATTGGCATGCTGCCTGGAACATATGCAACCTTTATTTGGAGCTGACAAGGCTCCATTGTGTTATTTTCAGAACGGTACTCAGTTGTCAACTGAATACATTTCTACAGATAACACGGCTCTTACACGGGCAGCTTTCTGCTTCCTGGATCGCTAACTTACCTCATTTGCATGCCTTTCGGCTGCAAGTGAGGTAATTAGCATATCCACGCCCTGTACGTGTAAGAGCCGTTTTAGGTGCTCTCTTACACACAAATACAGGCTGTTCCTGGATCGCTATGGCTGCATGGAGTCTTACCCTACTCTTAGACTCCATGCAAGCCATCGTGAATCCTGCTCACAGTCTAAATAACCTAAGATGGATTTAACTTTATTATCTTTAAATACCAATGGCTTAAACAATCATAGCAAGAGATAAAATCTACTGAAATATTTAAAACTGAACAAAGCACAAACTGTCTTCCTTCAAGAAACTCACTTCAAAACAAATGACAATTACAAATGGAATCCTACGAAATATATGATATTGGCGCAATCTACTTATAAGACAAAAACAAAAGGAGTAACAATTTTATGGAAAACAAATGTGATTAACCCAGAAATCATTTATAAGTATGAAGATAAAGAAGGTCTTATGGCATTAGTAATAGTTAAATATAATAACAGAATATGGACCCAAGCCAATCTATACTGGTTCCCAGGCATTGGATCAGGAACTGTTAAAAACACTTGGATTTCATTTCCAATAATTATAAAGGAAACTTAAAACTAGGAGGAGATTTTAACTGTATATTTGATATTTCTGAAACTACAAATAAAAGACCACTGCGTTCATCTGCTGCATCAAAAGCTTTAAACAAGTGGGTAGAATCATTTCATCTTGTAGATAATTTCAAATTTAAAGAAGATAAATATTTGTTTTTTTCCCCATCAAGATCACAGATTTGGTACCCAAACTAGAATAGATAAAATATTTACTGCCCATGACTTACACTCTAAAACCATTAATTTCTCAATCACTCCCTGCCCCTTTTCAGACCACAGTTCATTGATACTAAAACTTCAAAATGGGTACAAACCATTAATCTTTAACTCCAGAATTCCAACATATATGACTAGAATTAAAGAGTTCAAACCCTGGTTATTATCTGAATTACAGTTCTTCTAAGATATTAATTACACCACAGAGATAAATAAAATAATGATATGGGACTCATTAAAAGCTTATATATATGGTAAAACCCTAACTTGGTATAAAAAAAATCAGAGAATGGGATACTGAATTATTAGATCTACAATCCAAACCTTTGCCAGTTAAAGCTAAAAAAAATCAAAATCATTTGGAGATGAAAAAGAAAGTAGAAGTATTAAACAATGAATACAATGAAATTCTAACATATAAAACTAGTTTAGCTTTAGAAAACTAAAAATTAATACCTTGGCCACTTCTCCCAAATATCTACATAATTTATCCACAAGAATCAAAATACAATCAAAAGCTAATAACATTAAAAGTATCTTCCATGAAAAGAAAGGGAAAAATGCCTCGGATATAGGTGACATTCTTGATGCCTATAGAAATCACTATATGAAACATTTCCAAAAAGAAAATATACATATTGATCAATTAAATCTAGATGAAAAATGTTCTAATATAAAACAGCAGAAAAATTAAAACTAGATCTGCAAGCACCCATATCCTACAAAAAAGTTACAGATACAATAAAAGAGGGTAAAAATAACAAAGCTCAAGGTATAGATTGCATAATTATGGAAATATATAAACTTTTTCCTTCAAAGATACTATTACTCTTCCATAAATCTATTAGAAAGTCACAAGCTTTAATACCACTCTCTTGGAGATATTCCTTAATCATGCCAATACTAAACGAAAACAAATCCCCAAATCTCTGTACCTCATATAGACCTAAATCATTATTAAATAATGATTATAAGATATTTATGACAATATTAACTAACAGAATGAAAATACCAGTATCCAAAACAATAAATAATGATCAAACTGGATTTATATATCATAGACACACATGACAATATTTAAAGGATAATTTATTTTATAGAGTATATTAATAAAGAAAATAAATCCTCATAATTGGCTTAGATATAGAGAAAGCCTTTGATTCCCTAAACTGGGACTATTTATTCAAAATTCCGGTGTTATATGAATTTCCTCCTTCCTATGTTCATCTACTAAAGAATATATATATATATATATATATATATATATATATATATATATATATACAAACAATTTAGCATATGTTAAGCTAGGTCCTTTCACCTCTGAATCTATACATATAAGAAAGGGTACAAAACAAGGATTTCCCATTTCACCGATTCTATTTGCTTTGCCTATTGAAATATTGGCAGGTTCAATACGTAACAATACAAAAATCAAAGGAGTAGATGTTTATGAACAATACAATTCTAAAGTAATGCTCTTTGCTGATGACATATTATTAACATAATCCAATACAAAAGAGACATTATAAAAATTATATATTTTAATTTACATATTTTACAGGACTTCAGGACTCCATTTCAATAAATCAAAATCAAAATTTCTATTTTTAAATTAAAAAAAAAGAATAGCAGATGAAGGGGAATCACATTACAGGGAAACAAGAATTTACCTTAAAATATATAGGAATTGAGTTATGCAAGGATAATAATGAATTAGTCTCAAAAAACTACAATAATATCATCACTACAATTAAAATCTCTGTGGAAAAGTGGAACAAAATAATATTAACATTTGAAGATAGACTACAGTTAATAAAAATGGTTTTACTACCCAATATTCTTTATATAGCATTGGCAATACAACTGTTACCAGAAAGGAATATACTCAAACAAATAAACTCATGCCTAATAACATTTTTATGCTTTCCCAAAAAAACAGAATAGATTTAATATATCATATCAGACCATGGAAACAGGGAGGATTAATCTTTCCTGATATAAAAACATATATAAAAGCATCACTATCTAAAACAATCTCAGATTTGATAAGTCCAAATTATTCTGCAAATTGGAAATAATTACTAACTGTAATATCAATAAATGAATTTGATTTACAAAAAAAAAACTTTTAAATAACAGCGAAAAATAATTTGCCATGACATATATTATGTATTAGTATGCAATATAACATAACTAAGCCCACTAAAACTCATATGATTAATTATTACATTGACTCATTTAGGAAAATTATTAATACAAATATATATTTAAAAATCTGGTTTGATCTTTTAACAGCATTCATAGTTACAAAGAGCTATCCACATAAAATATACAGAGAAATAATTAATTCCTGGGAACAGAAAGGACTTGTTTGTTGGTTTCAATGTATCAAATAACTAAAAGTTTTGGATATGCAAACACTAGAAACAACATACAAAATTCCACAACAAGATTGCCTAATTATGCAAAGCATTCTGATGTATTCACAAGATGTATGAAGAATAATTAGTAATTCTTCATTTAATGAAATACCTAAACTTAAGAAATGCCTATATGAAATCATATATAATGATTATGACATGAGAAATAGTATTTCAAAATTTTACAAGATATTGATAAATTATAAAACAACACCCACATCCTCATATTGGAATTATATAACAAAAGGACACTCATTACAGCTAACTGAATAAATTAAATCAAATATTTTATTATCAATAAAACATACCTCCTTTACACAATACTGGAAAGTTTTTAATAGGAAATGCTTGCACAGAGCATTCTTAACTCCAGATAGAATTACTAAAATTAATTCTTCCACAAAGGGAATATGTTGGAGGTGTGAGCAAATACACAATGCAGATTGGAATCACATTTTTTCCGTTTGTGTTAAAATTAAGTCATCTTGGAATGGTATTAAAATGTTTTACAAGCTTTATTTAATGAATTGTTTAACTTATCTAAAGCTCTAGTATTATTAAATGTGTACGAAGGTCCTCATTTGAATGAGTCAAATATGTACCTAATATGGACAATACTTGCAATCTCAAGGAAGTGCATAACAAGAAAATGGAATACAAACAAAATACCAACTTTGGAAGACTTGTACAGCCTACTGAAGACCACAACATTGTTGGAAATTAAAATTAAAGAATTAAGGATTCATCTTAAGCCATTTACTAACAATCCATGGAAAAAAGTCTTATCATTGATTGACACTTTACAATAACTGAACAGATGCACTCTGATAACTGGATTGCTATACCTATAAAGTAATTGTATATATTGAGCTCTGTTATAGTGACAGGCTGATGTAAATAGTGTACATAGTTGTTTAAGATGTTATATACAAATACTATGGAATTTATTCAATTGTATTTGAAAAATAAAAAAAAATTTTGAGAAAAAAAAAACACAGCATCCATGGAACCTGATAACATCCCAGGCTGCATCCTATATGGGCTCAAACAAGAATTAGTAATGCCATTGGGTACTCTTTTCAATCATAGTCTAAGCACTGGCTTCATCCCAGCTGAATGGAGAAAGGCCACCATTGTACCCTTGCACAAAGGGCACGAGGACTATAGACCTATTAGCCTGACTATCTGCAAGGCCATGGAAAGAATCATCAAGGCCCTTATCAAACGAGAAGGCAAGAAATGTGGAAAAAACATAAATATAGTTGCAAGTATAAAAAACTTCTGGAAGAGCCTCATGTTGATCAAGACCGAACGCAGGAATGGCTAAGGACAGGTGAATTTACATCAAGAAATGAAAGGTTAATACTGGCAGCCCAAGATAGTGGACTGCGTACACACTGGTTTACTAAGTCCATTGAACATGTGGGAGAAACAGACATATGTAGGTTTTGTGGAACCGAGTTGGAAACAGTTACACACCTTATTGCTGGTTGCATCATTCTAAGGGCAGAGGGACTGTATACTGAAAGGCGTAATAATGTGGCGAGATTGTTACACTGGAGATTGTGCAAACATTATGGTATCAAAGTGGCTGAAAAACATTGGAAACATGAGCCACAGAGAATCATAGAAAATGATGAAGTTTACATCACCCAATACCAACAGTCCAAAAGATAGATGCTAGAAAACTGGACATAGTGATCCAAGAAAAGAAGACAGAAGTAGCATTGATCATTTAAATTGCCACACCTAGTGACTATAGTGTCTTGCGTACAGAGAGATACAAAGTCATAAAATACCTTGATCTGCAGGCAGAAATGAGAGCCATGTGGAAGAAGATACCCAGACAGTTCCAATAGTAGTAGGAGCAACTGGTCTTATAAAAATTAATTTACAATCGTATTTAGATATGTTACCAATTCATGTAACGCCATAAGAACTGCAGAAGGAGTCATTACTGGGCACATTGCGGGTGCTGCGAAGAGCACTTTTGGCTAACATCAAAGAGTGAAATAATACTAATTTCATGAACTTGAATCGTACTCTGACTTAGGAATGGGGTCCATTCCTGTCATGGTATTAGAAACCCAAAAGACTTGGAGAAATCAAAAAAAGAGAAAGACCTTATCAACAAAGACACTGGAAACCTCCAAACACTTGACCCTACTCTATTTGTATTTGTCAAAGGGAGATCATGCCTGTTACACTTGGTGGACTTCTTCAAGACAGTCAACAAGGCACTTGATGAGGGGAAATATGTGCACACAGCCTACCTAGACTTATTCAAGGCTTTTGACACTATTCCTCACTCAGGCATAATTGACAAACTCACCTAGCTAGGTATCAACCCATATATCATTAGATGGGTCACTAACTGGCTCACTGATAGAACCCATATAGTCAAAATAGGGGAATCAACGTCCAACAGCAGACCTGTAACCAGTGGTGTTCCACAGGATCAGTCATGGGACATCTACTGTTTCAACTCTATTTCTCCGAGGTGCAAACTAAAACTAAAGGTCTGTGGCTGACAAAGTTTGCTGATGACTGCAAACTGGGAACAGTCATAGAATCTCCAAATAATGTCAACATCCTACAAGAGGGTCTTACACAAACAAATGATTGGTGCCAAAGTTATGGCCTTAAACTCAATGCAAAAAAATATATTATCATCTCTTTCGGTAAGAGTGATGTTCCTGCTAACTACCACATCAATAACAACACCCTGTGTATACACTCAGTGGTGAGAGACTTGGGCACACAGGTTGACAGAAACCATACCTTTGATCACTATGTCTCCACAATGGTAAGAAGGACATTCAATACTGCTCACCTCATAAGTAAGAGCATTGTCTCCAGAAAAAAAAGAAGTTATAACCTCCCTGTACTCTCCCCTCATCAGGTCAATAATTCAGTACATTGCCCCTTTTAGTATATACCTTTCCAAGCACCTGCAGCAATTGGAGAGGCCACAAAGGTTCCTCACAAGGAAAATTCAAGGTCTTCAGCATCTGTCCTCTGAGGACCATCTGAATTCACTGTCACTTTATACTTTTTCATACAGACTGCTCAGAGGCGATCTCTGCCTTACATATAAGGCAATCTTTGATCCCTGCTTTACTGGAAATGCTACACATCTGTAAGTCAAATAGTATGCAGGTTATGCGCTCTAATGGCTTTAACCTGGTAAGTGACATTAATAGAACCTGCTGGAGGGATAGGTTTGTCTCCCAGAGGTTACCACACCTTTGGAACAGACTCCCACTTCATGTCAAGAAGAGCACCTCATTGGCCCTCTTCAAACACAATCTGGACAATTGGCTGGGTAACTGTAAGTTCACCCCAGGGACTCCATCTATGTCCCTCTTGGACAGGGGTGATAGGTGCTGATCGTGGAAATATGGGTAAAACATGGCTAGGCTTTAAGGACCTTAGGGTCATTAGCCTAGTAACATTCTATGAACCTATGACCCTATGATTCTGTGATAACTGCCTATAGCTGCTTTGGGTAACTCACATGACATCTCATGTCTCAAAGAAAATCTAGCCAGTTCCATTGGTGTAGAGAATTAAAACCAACAACACCTGATGACCCAAGTTCAGTTATTGTCTCAGGCAACCAAATGATCTGATAGAGAGAAGTGAAGAATGGTAACATTTTGCCTGCTTCCTTCTGTCTTTGAAGAGGGAGGGTGTGATTCTCTGGAGAGTGAGGACTATTATTCGAGTTCTGGTGGAGACCAGGGCTCAAAACAGAGGTGACACCCCTCCTTAGTTTGAGAGATGGGGATACTCCTATTCCATATCTGATAGCAGACAGTGGCCTATATACAAATACCAGATGTAAGGGAGGTCCTCCACTGTTACAAGAGTTGTACTTCTGCCTCTCTCACCTCCCATGTTATATTCCTCACCAGCTTTTACGAGGGGCTGGTAATCCCACCTGGGTGGGTTAAACTGGTTAAAGCTATATACATATAGACTGAGGTGGCATAAGGGCTCATGGGATATGTCATGCTGCTGTAGAAGACTCCATTTTGGCGATTGTCAGACAACAGATTACAAAAACAGTGATGGGCTTTCAATTACAATTAAAGAACTGGAATGTGCTGTGGGTTAGGAATTCTGTCAAAGTAATAGGTACTTACGAGTGATATGTGGTTTTATTTATACTTCTGAAGTATTTATTTATTTATTTGACATTTGTTAACTGGGCTGGTCCTATTTTCAGTGGAGACCCAAGGAAAAAAGCTCCAGTACAAAATAAGCAATTGTCAGATGTACATAAAGGAAAAATAATAACAGTATGTGACTGGTGACATATTAGAGGCAAAATTAGACATAAATTGATATGTAATTTGGTACATACAATGATATACAAAACTGAGACATAACTTTATGCATAGGATCGTACATAAGCAATTAAGGTACATAAATACAAGTAATCTCCATGGTATCCCCGAAGTCTCAAAACAACCCATTAAAGTGTAGTGGGTCCAAAAACAAAACAGTGAAAGAAACTTCTCTTTGTGGAAGATTTTAAGTCCATATATTTCTAGTTAATCACTGTATATTAATCAGATCAGACAATATTTGTAGAAGTAGCGAACTTAAACTCGTCTTAAGTCAAAACAAAACAAAAAATAATAATAGAAAATATATAATTGTACAGCATTACTAAGTATTTGAAAGTAATCCAAGCAAGGCGGGCAGTCTGTTTCCAGTCGAAAATCCTTTATTAAGTACACAGACAAGCGATCCAAGTAAAAGAAAAATAGAGTAATAATTTCCTCACAAGTTTCTAAATATACATATATATATATATATATATATATATATATATATATATATATATATATACTTTTTATCAGGCATGGGGGTGGTTTATTGTGCTGTAAAACAAAGTGTTATTGGTACACATGTTAAATTCACATCCCTTCCCCCATCAGTGTGACATTCGAGCTGGTCCTGCCCTACTTAGTAGCTGTCATAATAATATACAACCCTTATGTACTTTAAATAAAATTTATAATGATGTGCTACCTCTTATTTAACCAGATTATTAAGTAGATTATTAAGACTGTGATTTTATCCAAGACAATATACTGCATGGCTGGAAATATATCAACCTTAGTTCATTTGGCAATCAAAAAATATATATATATATAAATATATACATATACATTTTGCATGTAAAAATCAATTTCTATTTTCATAACCTATTGTTAACAAAGATCGCTTTTGTCTTTCTAGACTTCTTCAGGTCTGTGTACAAGAACCCTAAAAACAATCTATAAAAATATATATAATTGTATAATTAGTATTATTACACATCATTTTGAATAAAGTGAAAAAATAAAAATAAGAAAAAATGTATGTATGATGATGGAAACAAAATATACACTTAAATTTCAAATGATTTAAAATGGTATTTAAAACCAATTTGTAGAACAAAATAAAATACAATTAGTCATGTAAACAATGTGGCAATTTTTAAGTTCCAGTGCACTTTTAATTGAACAGTAGTAGTTTAGTCCAGGCTTCCTAAAAGAGTTCATGTTTCTCCAGAATATTCGGGATGTCTCCTTCAAGATCACCCATGTCTATGCGATCCAGGATCTGGAACTTAAAACCTGTGTGTCTTTTATGAAGAGAAAGGTGTTTGGCTAGTGCATTATTTTTACATCCAGTGCGGATTTCTGACAGATGACATGAAATCCTATGCTTGAGTTTATTGGCAGTCTTGCCCACATAGAATGCATCACATTCATTGCACTGTGCCCTGTAAATTACTTTTGTAGTGTTACAGTCACCCCCTGCACTGGTTTTAATGATTTTCTTTAAATAAGGGCAATAAAAACTATCACCTTGCTGTATAAATATACAAAATGTACAATTAGTTTCACATCTTTTAGTGCTTTTCTCATATGGTCTAGGCTTAATTTCAACAAAACTTTTAATGTTCCTGGCCTTCCTATAAACAAATGATGGGGCTTCACCTAAGATGTTAATCAGAAAAGAGTTTCCTGTGACAATGTCCCAGTTTTCTTCAATAATATTTTTGATACTGTGATAATCCAAAGTGTATGTCAGGATGCAGCTATTTTTGCATTTGTTATTCTCTGGGGAATTACTTAACATTTTTCTACTGGGGAGGCTGAGTGAGGGTACTTCAGTCCTTTTCAGTTCTATAATGGGTTCCAGGATGTTTTCTAACATCGGACTTTCATAGCCTCTCACAAGAAAATCATTCTCTGAGTTGTTCAGGTTTCTCAAAAATGGTTCCATCTCTGTGGTAATTCTAGCTAATCTATAGCCTTGGGACTTCACTACATTATACTTGTTTTTTGTAGGATATAGACTTACTGTAGAATAATAAGTTAACCCTCGTTGGTTTTCTGAATAGATCATAGATTCATAGGTTCATAGGCCCTGGGGCCTATACAAGCCCAGCCAAAAAGGTACCCTGGCTTTTGCCACCCAAGAAAATTATTTTCCTGTGCCACTGTCGAGCAGAGCCACAGAGGTGATCCCCGGGGTGAATTTCCTATTTCCCATCCAATCATCAAGATTTTTCTTGAAGAGTGCTAATGAGGAGCTTTGTTTGATATAGATAGATAGTTTATTCCAGAGTATGGGAAGTCTCTGGGTTAGGAATCTATCTCTCTGGCATGTTCTGTTTATTGTGGTGACAAGGTTTAGGTCCCTAGAGCGTGTAGCTCAGAGGGACTGAGATTTCCTTAAGTGGAGCATGTCCAACAGCTCTGGGTTTGATATAGCTTTGTATGTTAGGCAGAGATCACCTCTGAGTAGGCGATATGCGATGGAGTAAAGCTGGAGTTTTTTGCGATGGTCTGCATAGGGCATCTGTTTGAGGCCGGTAATCCTCTTTGTGAGGTATTTCTGCGGCCTTTCTAGTTGTTGTAGATGTCTTGTGAGGTACATACCAAAAGGGGCGTTGTACTCTATGATGGGTCTAATGAGTGATGAGTAGAGAGGAACAATGACCTCTTTTTTTCTGGATGAGAAACCTTTTGTGATGAGGTGTGCTAAGTAGAAGGATTTCATGACTATTGTGGCGATGTGATTATCAAAGGAGAGACTACTGTCCACCTGTGTCCCAAGGTCTCTTATCACACTTTCGGTGTTAAGTATACTACCACCTATGCTGTAGTTCATGGGTACAGAGTTTTTACCAAAGGGGATGACAATGCACTTTTTGAATTTGAGCTTGAGGTCATGGCTTTGACACCAGGCATCTGTCTCAGTGAGGCCCTTTTGTAGGATGTCCACATCATTAGGAGTTTCGATTATGGCTCCTAGTTTGCAGTCATCTGTGAACTTCATTAGCCAAAGACCTTCTGTGTTAGCCTGTATTTCAGAGAAGTAGATACCAAACAGGAGAGGACCCAGGACTGAACCCTGTGGTACTCTACTTGTCACTGGTCTGAAGTCGGATTTGGAGTCTGCTACTTTCACAGTGTGGGTTCTGTCAGTGAGCCAGTTGGCAACCCATCTTGTGACATAGGGATTTACACCTAGTTTAGTGAGTTTATCTATAATTCCAGAGTGGGGGATGGTGTCGAAAGCCTTGGCAAGATCTAGATAGGCTATGTGTACCACCTTACCCTTGTCTACTGCTTTGGTGACTGCTTCAAAGAAGTCTATCAGGTTTAGGAGACATGATCTGCCTTTTACAAACCCAAAGTGGGTGGGGTCCAGAGTTTGGAGATTACCAATGTCTTTGTTTATAAGTTCCATGATGATATGTTCCATGGCCTTGTAGACCAGGCTCGTCAGGCTAATGGGGCGGTAGTTCCTGGGGTCCGTGGTGGCTCCCCCCTTGTGGAGTGGGATAACCATCACTGGAAAATAGCATCAGTGGCACAATTGATAGCACACTCACGTTTGGTGCAGAATATTGTGGTTCTATTCCTATACTAGGTAAGAATTATTGTTGATATTGCAGTCAGTATAAGGGGGATGTTGCATTCGAGTGTGATGAGTCTCAGATGAGATGTTAAACCAAAGCCCCATCTGCTTTACCTGAAATGCCAAGTGTTACAGTGGTTAAGGTATATGCCTTTCATACACAAGGTGCAAGGTTTGATTCTCACCACAGGAAAGAGCTTGACAGATTGAAGATGTATATTTTGGGGTTGGGAGGGTGGCCTAATGGTTAAGGTGTTTGCCTTACAAGCACAAGGTGCAGGGTTTGAGTCTCACAAGGGATAATTGGCTAGGCTTAAAATGGCTCGTAAGGGCAGTTAGCTTAGTACTAACCTATGAACCTATGTGCGCCATTCAGCAGGTACAAAGCCTGAGGTGAGGCTATGATTGAACATGGTACTTAGGTGGGGTGCCAGTTCATTCTGTAGTTCATGTAGAATGCAGTCTGGGATGTTGTCTGGTCCCATGGATGCTGTGTTCTGGGCTTTGGAGAGTGTGTTTTTTCCTGTGCAGCCGTGATTACAGGAACTTTGCATTCTTCCGGTATAGAGATAGGTTCTTTAGGGGGTGAGAGGGGGTAAAGTTAGCACTGAACCTATCTGCCAGGATGCTGGCAATATCAGTTGGGTGTGTATATTTAGTGCCATAGTACTGTAACTCAGAGCAGATCTGAGTGTTGCCATTGAGATTCTTGACATAGCTATAGAATGCTTAGTGATTGTCTTTAGAATCAGTGGCGATTTTGTTTTCGTAACTAGCTTTGGAGGATTTTATCAGGGATCGCAGCTTCTTACTGAGGCTGACCAGGGAGCTCCTCCACTCATTTTTTCCTTCTGTTGTACAGTTTGTTTATGGCAGGGAACCACCAGATTGGCTTCCTTTTTTTGGAGGATAGCAACTTGGTTCTGTTTGGGATAGCACAATCCATGCACTCATGTAAGTGCTTATAAAGTGCAATAGTGTAGGATTCAGTAGTCGTAAATTTATTGTCCATCTGCATGGGTGTCATGAAGTTCACCACTTCTGTTTTAAGAAGCATGAAGTTGGCTTTGGAGAAATTTTTTACCATGGTTTCCTTAATGGGGGGTGGGGGCAGGATGTGGATATCTAGGGTAATTAGCTTATGGTCGGAGTGGGCCAATGAGGCATTGACGTCAGATGTGGAACACCAGTCACTCATGTTGGTAATAACTAGATCTGGGATATTGTTACCCCTGGTGGGGATGTGGATAAGTTGATCCAGGGCATTGGAGTTTATGAGTTCCAGAAAGCGTTGAGCGAAGGAGTTGGTACATGAGTACTTTTCCCAGTTAATGGTGGGGTAGTTGAAATCGCCCATTATTAGGGTGTTTGGTTGAACCCTAATATTTTCCAGTACATCAAGAAAAGAGGAGTGGGAATCCTAGAGCATGGTAGGTGATCTGTAGCAAGCTACAATTTGGATTGCAGTTTTGCCCAGAGTTAGTTGCACTTGGATAACCTTGGCTGCATTATGCTGAGCAACTAACCTGGAGGTGTGGCTATCCTTAATGAATATGGACACACCTCCACCTTTGGTGTTCCGGTCCAGGTTACATGGCCGAAAAGTGTGGTATGAGTTATAGCCTGGTAGTGCAGGGGTGCTCTCTGGAGCCTTGAACCAGGTCTCAGTCACTGCACAGATATCGATGTTCTCCATTTTAAGGAGAGCCTCGAGTGAGTGCATTTTGAGATTTAGACATCTAGCATTGAGTAGCATCACTCTCAGTTTTTGCTTGCCTGTTCCTGTTATGGTGGTGAATTTGTCATTTGAACCTTGCCTAAAAAAGGCACTATAGGGGCGGCAAGAACCTTAGCCAGTATCTGGAATCCCAGGGGTGACAGGTGCAGGCCATCTCTGGCAAAGCATCGTGGTCTGTCAACCATGTCATCCCAGGCAGGCAGATACTAGATCCCTTTAGAATGGCACCAGAAGCTTAGCCAATTGTTGAAGTCAATCATTTTGTCCTTGTACTGCGGCATCATTCTGGGTGATGGCAGAATGCTACTCAGGGCCAGGGTCATACCAGCCTGGGCTACAAGAGTGGAGAGCTCTTCCATGTCTCTTTTCATGTAGTCCAGGGAGGTACGTCTCAGGTTGTTCACACCAACATGGACAATGACAGAGTCATATTTGTACTTGTTGTGGAGTGAACTGAGTGCATGGGTTATGTGGTGGATCCTGGCACCCGACAGGCAGCTGACAGTAACCTTCTCCTTCTTTAGCCTGGTGAGTGGGACATCAGTGTGCCTGACTATAGAGTCACCTATGACTAGTGTGTTGGGTACATTGTTTTGCCTTATTGGCTGTGGTTGAGTGACACACTGAGTCTGCGGGCTGTGTCATTTGGGTTGTGTTGGGGGGTGGACATTGTTTGCATTTCTGCTTTGAAGGTCTCTGTTGCTTGAGCAGATTATTACTGAGAGCCCCCGCAAATATTTTTGTGTTTGTATGTGTGGATTTTGGTGGTGTAGATTTAGTGAGACTACGTGATGAGTGTGGTGTGGTGCAAGTGTTTACCTTCTCCTCTTGACTGTCAAGTTCAGTCTTAATTGGAGAGAGCTTTACCTCCAGTTTGGCTAGATAAGTGCATCTCTCACAGATTGTAGTGTTGGGTGGTAGGGGGAGAGGGTTGTCTGTGTACATGAGGCAATTTCTACATTGCCCCAAGATGCCCAGATTCATCAGATAGACAGGAGAGAACACTGGGAGCTGACCCTTGGACATGCCTGAATAAAAAACTATTTTCCTCTAGATAAGTGAGGAAAGTGAGTACAATAGCTGTTTTTCTCTAAGCAAGTGAGTTAAGTAAGTACCAAAACTGTTTTCCTGTAGGTATTGAGGAAGGTTGAGTGCTGTAGTAATTAGTAGGTTATTTAGTGCTTACAAGTTCTGAACAAGTGCTGATCATGAATAAGCAAATTCAACTGCTAAAACTAAAAATCTGTATCTGGACTAAACTAGTTACAGGAAAGGGGGGAAACAAGTGCAAATGCAGGCTTTTAAATCAGAAAGTTGAGAGAGATGGAAAAACTGCCCAAACGGCCAATAACTACAATTTTTGGGCCAGAACCATTCCTTATGTGGTAGACAGGTTACCTAGTGCTTACCACTCCCACTGAGAAGCAAGAAGGCTTCCCTCCAACACAGAAAGCTTGGGGGGCCCAGAAGCTTACATACAGTCCTGGATACAGCAAATTTGAATCTGGACTACACTAGTTACAGGAAAGGTATTTTTTTATTTATATATATATATATATATATATATATACAGAAAAGTAGCTAAAACACCAGTAAAAACAATTCAAATGCAGTGCAAGCTAGCACACTTGAGTATGTAGCAATGTTAGACC
Source organism: Protopterus annectens (assembly GCF_019279795.1). Lineage (NCBI taxonomy): Eukaryota > Metazoa > Chordata > Ceratodontiformes > Protopteridae > Protopterus > Protopterus annectens. The sequence continues at coordinate 777,946,757 of NC_056750.1, read as the reverse complement.
AAACAGTTTAAAAAATGCAATTAAATTAAAAATGACTAAAAACAAGTGCAGAAGGAGTCTATTAGGTAGAATGAGGTAAAGAGATGGGATTGGGGGGAGTGTCCCAGATCAAATCTACAGTGGGGGCGGGCAACTGCAAAAGCCTACAAATTTAAACAAGTCAGGAATAGGGAGGGTGAGTATGGGAAAACCAACACCTTCAGCAGAGATCTGAAAAACTATACAGTGAAGCAAAAATAACAGTGCACAACTCTGACGTCAGCCAGCAATTATATAAAATTAGTCAAACAACAATTACCAGTACACAACTCTGAAGTGCTAGAAAAATATACTCAGTTCTGTATATTTCCAGATAGTTTGAAGAGCACTCTGTCAGGACACAGGAAGGCTCCAGCAATGATCAGTGGTGATTCTTTTATTGTTGGTGTCCTTGGAAATCTGCATATCTAAGAAAGTGGTTGAAGTACAGCTATGGGAAGAGGTAAACTTCAGGAAGGGGGTTGTTTGATTGAGGTAAGTGATAAAATCTCCAAGCTGCAAGGTGTCACCTTCCCACACAATACAGATGTCATCAATAAAATGTAAATAGCATGTGATAGGCAGCATGTAGTCTGTGTTTAACACAAAGTCCTCCTCCCATTTGCCCAGGGCTATGTTAGCTATGCTGGGAGCCATGGCAGCCCCCATTGCTATACCAGTTTTTTGTCTGTAGTGTTTGCCATTGAAAGTAAAGAAATTGAAGTCCAGTACAAGATTAATGAGCTTGCTTAACTTTTGCAGTTGTGCCTGATTATGTTTCTTTGAAAGACTCCATAGCTGCTGTTATACAGTAATTGTGAGGGAGCACTGTGTACAAGGATTCCACATCAATAAAATACTGTCAGCTTCCACTGTAATGTTTTTTTTATTTTCTTCAAAAAATCCATTGAATCTCTTATGTATGACTTATACTTTTCTGCTAGAGGTTTCAGCAAGTAATCAAGGTAAATGGCTGTGGCTTCAGTAAGGGAACCTCCACTTGCTACCACCAGTCTATAAGGTGAATTTCACAAATAGTGTCTTATTCTGTCTTTGTCCACTTAAATGAGAATGTATTTTACCTTTATTTGTTGCATCTGTGTCTGGGTATTTCTTGGATATTACGTTTAATGTCATCATAAATTTGGACAAAAGTACAGTTCTGTAAGAACTCACCATAACAGTAGATGTCCTTCTGATCATGGTTGCAGTATTACTGACAGAAGGGATATCCTGCCAAGGATAGCCATATGTTTGTCCAGCATGCCAAAGTCACAGTGCCTTCTCATGCCTTACATCTGATGTATGACCTAAGCCTGAAGATGGGAGGTATATAAGGAATATATAGGCAGGAATTACATCTGAATTTACGAATTTACTTGCCCAGGCCAGAACACTGAAGCAGAAGGAGAGGTAACTACATACATATGTACATGTCCACGAAAGAAAAGGAAAAAAAAAAACAGAAAAGGACCACCTTGGCCAGAAGAAGACAGAACAAGGCCATGGGGGGGCACAAGGGTGGTAATACTGCAACAGGACATTTACTGCTATGGCAAATTCTTATACAATTGTACTATGTCCTTCCCAGATCACTGCTGTAGTATTTCTGATAGATGGGATGGTACTAAATCTGTTCAGAAGGAAGGGAGGAGGAAGTAAGAACAAAGTTATGGTCCAACAAGCCCAGCAGGATGGACCTTGCAAATCATGCTCTAGCCTTGGAAAACACATCAAGCTTGTAATGCCTAGCAAAAGTGGGGACAGAAGAATTTATTTTCTTTTCTTGGAAAGAACGGAAAAAGTTGGTCTGATTTATCAATGTCCAGGCAAAAACCTAAGTTGCCTGTGCAATCCAGTGAATGAAGAATTCTTTCCCCTCTGTTTTGAGGGAAAGAGAAGAAGAAATGATGGACTGGTTCATGGGCAATGTGTTGACCACTTCTGGCAGGAAAGAAGGATTAGTTTTAAGGGTAACCCCATCATTGGGGAGAACAAGGGAGGGTGGAATGGCCATCAAAGCTTGAAGCTCAGTTCCTCTTAGCTGAAGTAAGAACCATTAATAAAATGGTTTATAAAGTGCAAGCTGATACAAAAGGTGCAAGGCTAAGTTTTTCCAGAACACAGTTAAGGTTCCAAGAAGAAGGAACAGGCCTTCTTGGTGTCCTGTTATAAAGGATGCTTTTCAAAAACTGACCTCAAAACATGCAGAAATATATATCTATAGGCAGACAAGCAGAAATGGCTGACAAATGAGCTTTATCCAAAGAGTAAGCCAGATTAGAGTTCAGCAACTCACACAAATAGGAAAGAACAGTAGGAATTCCCACGTGAAAAGGGTCTTGGTTCTTCTACTGATACCACAAGGAAAACAATTTCCATTTTGAAACATAACATTTTCTAGTAGTTGTTTTTCTAGCGTCCTGTAAACCCTTAAGCACATCCTCTGAGAAGTGATGTCTTGAAGGAATCAAAACTTTGTCAGCAAAAGAGTTAATCGCAGAGATTGGAGTTGATGGTGAACAAGATAGTCCCTGTTCTGTCTAAGCAGGTCTATTCTGATGATGATTGCCATGGCCAGATAGAAAACAAGGAGGTAACAGTGCTGTTTAGGCCAAAAGGGAGTCAGAAACTAGATTTCTGGCTTGTGTTCATAACCTTGTGAAGGATTTTAAATATCAGTGGCAGGAGAGTGAAAGCATATAGGAATCTCCCCTTCCAAGAAAAAGACAAAGTGTCTGTTTTCTGTGCCTGAGGGTGTGGTTCCCTAGAACATATTTAGTTGTCTGTCATAGATGGAAGCAATAAGGTCAGAGGAATACATCATCAATGGAAAAGGTCCAGAAAGACCTCCCTGTTTAGCATCCATTCATGAGGATCCATCCTGAACAAGCTAGGTGTGTCTGCAATCATGTTCCATTCAGAAGGGGCATATACTGCCTGAAGAAGGCTGTGTTGAATGGGAATCTCCCACAATGAAGGCTAATCTGCAAAGTTGGTAAGACCTAGTGCTCCCTTGCTTGTTTATGTAGCACATGACTGTAGTGTTGTCTGTAAAGACACCTGAGGGGGCTTGGAGCCCAAAGAAGATTTAAGGACTGAAGGTCCAGAATCAGAGCCTTCATCTCTATGATGTTTCTGTGGTCTTTCCTTTCTTTGGCTGACCAATCAAGCTGAACCTTGATATTGTTTGAACAGGCTCCCCATGCTAGATTGGAAGCATCCATGTAAAGTTCTTGGCAAGTGAAGAAGCAGAAATGGCACTGAATTACACAATGATGTGAAGTAAGAGAAACTGGCTTGTTCTTCAGCTACATCATTATTTATTGTGTGATTATCTTACACAAAGAAGTAATATTGTATCTTATAAAACAAAGGTAATGAACTGTACGTGACCATTCCACTACTGAGTTTGTCTCTTGCAGCATCTGGCTGTGTATCTTGTTTACAAGTGCAAGTAATTTAGGTGGTTCCAGTATGAAATGTTAAACCCCCAAACCCCATTTATCAGAAACACTGAAACCTAATTCCTGAAATAGAAAACACTGAAAAACTAAGTGTTTTTTGGAGGACGCAAGCCCTCCTGCACCCCCTGATGTGGGAAGCAATCCACACACCCAAAGTTATTTATATATATATATATATATATATATATATATATATATATATATATATATATCAAGTCTATGATTACACCAATTCAAAGAAGAGAGAACTTCCAAAAAAGGGGCATCAATATTGGTACACACTTAGAAATGTCTCCAACATTGATTTCCTATGGTAACCAGTGATCGGCATTATGCTCCTTGGTGTCTTGTGTCGCAGGCAGTTGCGGATGAGAAATCACACTTCATCCACACATAGATTAGTAGATCATGTAGATCCATTTAACCATCTATTGAAGCAAGCCTTATGTCTGCAGAGTTCGGTCACTGTAGGGCTTTTTGTCATCTGCTTGTCATAATACAATACCTGTGGTGTCACATTTCTTTTGTAGGAATAACTAATGTTATCACAGCTTAAAATAGTTATTCCTTCAATGACATTTAAATACAAGCAATAAATATGAAACTAATATTCTGAATCTCTTCCTGCAGTTTCCACAGCTTGAAGCTTATTGTATCAGAATAATACTCTCACTAAAACTATCTGGAGAATGTTTTTTTTTCTTTCGAGCAGAAAGTAATATTAGTTCAATTATCACAATTACTAAATCAAATAAAATATACATCATACTTAAGACGTATCAGATTGTGCTTTCAAATGTATATTTAACTACCAAAAAAGGCAATGTTGTATGAAATTTATTTTGTTAGTTAATGGACAAGTCTGATATCAAAAATATGAGCCAAAGAGTAAAATATAATCAATTGTGTGCTATGTCTGTCTGGCAGGCTCATACTTTGTCAGAAAAACAAAGCTCATAGATTGAAATTATATGTGTCTTTTACCTGCGAGGATGATAAGTTCACCTATAACACAGCTGCACGCTAGACTGTCTGCAGTCTGATCAGTTCTGGCAGTTTCAAAGTCGAAAAGAAAATATGAACAGTTCAGTTAAAAATGGCATGGTGCAGATCATTAAAAAGGGAAATTGTCTGTAGTTTAACTGGAAACACACATGTAAAAGATGGTAACACATTCAAACTGCCAGCCAGGTTATTGCAATATCTGAATGATCAGTTGAATAATGTTATTTTTCACATTTCGTAACCACATTTTTATGAAATAAATATAACACTGATGGAGCAAAAAATATTTGCTAAAGTTAGTGCTAGACAGTCACTGTGATTTGAATCTAATATCCTCTTGTGTCTGTCACTACACTAAAAATATTGCACAAACCAGCAAAGATCTGTGTCAGAGACAATGCATATCATTACAAAACAAACACTTGTCCATACTGATGGAACAAAGCTGATTTTTTTTCTAAAACTCGAGGGAGTATTGATTTACAATCTTGTAATCATTTTACTTTTATTAAATGTTTTTCATTACTTTACATTGTGGCTGGAAACCAATGTTTTTCTTTAGAGATTAGACAGTGCTACTACCTGTTTGATACTCCCAGGTCACATCGAAGGCCTGGCTGTTCTGGTCATAGCTATCATTTATTTTGATAATTAATTTTCATAATTGGACACCCCTTTAGAAGGGCATGAAGACCCTATGATTGGTGGCAGATTTACTGTATTATTTTGGGAAAGAGACACAGCTGAAAATGTGTGTCAAGCTTTCCCAGAAGTGTTTGGATGTTTGAGATTTAAATTTACTTTGAGTGTGAGTGTATCACAGGTCTTAAACTGGTATACATTGCTCTGAAGTGTGTATTAAGAAAACACATTTAGGTGCCAGAAAATAGAACATGTTCCTGTTGTTCCCTTAGGGAAAAGTGTGAAATATTACTTCTGTTCAAGATACAGTCTCATATTGGAGTCAGTAGTGAGGACTGAAGCTCCTTAGTTACTGACCTAGGATTGTAAGGGACATCATTTAATTGTTGGCAGTCCGGTGAGGTATTGGGCGGAAGTCACAACACACAACTGTTTCTCTCAAACGTAATCACTTGCACTGTTCAGTCCGCTCAGATTACATTGTACAGGCCGAGTAATGAACTAACAACCCCTCCCCCCAAAGCAGCCAGTGCGTTGTCCAATTACTTGGCTGTTTTTCCTCTGATTACAGTTGTTCAGACCTGCCAGTGTACACACCATATTCTTCTTTACTTTTACAATAATTACAGAGATCTGGATTTAAAGTAAAACCGGATTCCATTCCTAGGGTGCAGGTACCTCTCATTTGGTCCATTTTAGCTATAGCAAGAAAATTAGTCACAAAAAATTGGAAATGTAAAACTAGTCTTTCTTTCACCAAATTCATTAATTTAGCAAAAAATGTCTGTAAAAAAGAATTGTCAACTGCCAAAATAAGAATTTTGAATAATACTTAGCAGTTTTGATTTTGGTCAAAATTAACTGATTTACTTGACAAATTTAATTATTTTGTTTTCTATGATTTTGTTGTGGACATCTGTAAATAGTTATTTTTTTCTTTAAATAATTTTGTACAATCTTTGTTTTAAAAGTAATAAATTGCTGTTTAAAAAAAAAAGAAGTGTGGGGAGGAGATTAGTGGCAAGTGTAGCTTTAGTTGTGTCGGTGAGAAAGTTTTTGGCTCTGTAAAACATCCCTAGTTTTTGATGAGTTTTTCTTGTGCAATTTTGCATATGCAGGTCCAATTTAAGGTTATCATCCACTATCATCTCTAACAGTTTGCTGTGAGAAGTGACTTCAATAGCTGCATTATCAAGAGAGAGGACTTTACATTTTGTTTTTTTCATGGGAGAGTAATTTGGGGAAAAAAGTAGTAGTGAGCAAGAGTTGTGAATTACAAAGCTGTGTTTCAGTTGCTGTTAAAGCTTCCTGAGTAATTGTTTAGAGGTGTGCCATGATATCAGATGTGCAAATGAGTGTGGAGTCATCTGTGTACTGTATTAGAGAGGCTTGCTGTGTGGATGTGTGGAGGATGGTGGTGAGAATGTTCAAGGGGAGGACCAAGGATAGAACCTTGTGGTACACTGGTGGTGATGGGGAGGTATGAAGAGAGAGTGGAGTGCCATTTTACTGAATGATACCTATTAGATAGGTAGCTTCTGAACCATAGAGGGGTGGGCTGAGAGAGATCTAACAAGGATATTTGAAGTAGATGTTTGCTATGACAAACTGCAGTGAAGGATTTAGATAAGTCTAAATATAAGATGGAGACTAGTTTGCTGTTAGCTCTAGCTTTATTGACAGCACCTACAGAAGTTAGAAGTGCAGTGTTAGTATTATGGGAGGGATGGAAACCATGTTGTTGTGGAGGATAGGAGGTCTTCCTGTAGGAGATAATTTAGCAATTGTCTTTTAATACATTTTTCAAGTGTTTTAGAGAGGGGGATAAGATTGTTATAGGTACAAGGTTAGTCATGCCTGTTGAAGTTCCTCCTTTCTGCAGAAAGATAATGTATGTCTTTTTCAAGAGAGAGGGGATATGGGATGCCTGGATTGACCTACTTATAAGGAATGAGACAGGGTAGGGATTGATATTGGTTGCTAGTTTAAGGTATTTGCTTGGAAGGTCATGAGCTAAAGTAGAGCTTGGTTTCAGTTTGTTTAAGAGTGTTTTCATATTGGAAGTGTGTACATGTTTGAAGGTGAAAATAGATGTGGGGATACATGACTGCTGGGCAGGGTTAGGATTAGATGTTGGGGAATCTTTGGTTAGAGATGCTTACTGTTTATGAAATAAGAATTGAATTGTATTACAGTTTCAAATTACGAGTTTTTGGGAAAGGTGTTGAGGTTGAATGTATGGTCGGGATGCAAGACTTTTTTTAATGGCTGTCAAGAATTTTTTAGGGTTGTGTTTACTATTTTTCTGAAAGTTATTATACTATAGTTTTTTGCCTTCATTTTTAGTACAATTGCAAAGAAGTTTTCAAGATATTGTGGTGTTTTTTCTTTTTTCTTTCTGTGCTTTTTTGCTCTAACTTAGATTAGCATTTTACTATTTTTGGATAGCCAAATTGCATTATTTGTTTTTAGTCTCTACCTTCTAGGAGGTACAAGGCTATATAGGATATTCAGGAAAGTTGTACTGAATTCATTTACAAAATCATCTAAGGGGAGGATTTTTAGGAAGTTCCATTTAATAGATTACAGGTTAGTAATGAACATCTCGGGGTTAAACTTGGAAAGGTTAAGTATTGTTTTATAAACATGCTGCTTAAGTGGATGTATGAGATGTCTGGCTGTATAGACTGGGAGATGATCACTGAGACAGTCAGACATGGCACCTGAAGTGGTGTATTTGCTAGAGTCTCATACTAGGATCCAGTCTAATTGGGAATTTGATGTCTTGCTATAATGCACGGGGCAATTAATTAGTTGTGCAAAACCAAATACGTTCACACTAGATGTAGGGAAGTTAGAGTTTATGTCCAACCAACTGACCTTCACTTCGGGTCTATATTATATTGTCGACAGGTGAAAATGTTGACTCTGACTTGTTTGACACCAAAATGTCGAACTACAAAATTAGCGAACGGCCAAATCACAGATTTTTTTTCCAGCGGAAAGAAATCGGTTGGCTGTTCTCTTACACCTGCCCTTTCCCTGATTGCAGTGCAGTCTCGGAGTTAGACTATTTAGTTAGGGGGCAGGGGCATAGCCCCCCATGTTGGGGGTTGTGGGGGTGAAGCCCCACACTTAAATACATTTGTTTTTGTGTAGCTTTGGTGTTTGGCCAATCGGTGATTTGGCCGTGCGCTAATTTTGTAGCTCGACATTTTGGTGTCAAACAAGTCAGTCAACATTTTCACCTGTCAACAATATAATAAGACCCTTCACATCACCTAGTAGTGTTATTTCTTATGGAATTCCTATGGCTATCCAATGTGGGATATCTTCCAGTATCGCTATATTGTCACCAGAAGGGATGTAAAGAACACTAATACATATTTGTTTATAACTGTATAACTTCCGGAAAGTAATAAGAAGCTCTGCTGAACTGAATTTTGATACTGGTTTGTTGTAAGAGGAAATACGGTAGCTGCTGGGAAATATTAAACAATATCACCTTTCCTCTTTATACGGTCATTACGGATGATATTACAGCTGGGAAGTGTAATTTTGGTGATGTTTATGCTAGGTTTAAGTCAAGTTTCAGTTACAGCAAGAATATTAGGATTATGTTAGATCAGTGATGGCAAACCTTTTGGGTTTGGTGTGTCAAAAATTCGGAAAATGCCTAACTTGACTCTGCTGGTGTGTTGTCCACCCCACAAAACAAAAATAAATTAAAAAAATCAAATCAAATAAAATAAATAAATAAAAATAAATAAAACAGCATAGCTCTCAATATGTCAGGAATAAATCTCAACAGAATCAGGGACAAATCTAGAAATAAGAAACATGGACAGTTTTAAACTACTAGTTCTATTAATTGAGACACTGTCAGAAAAATGAACATAAATTAATATACATTTTATGAAGTAAAATAAGTCTATAAATCTAATTTTTGTCATTGTTAAGTGTAAAAAGTCACCAATTTAGGAGGGATTAAGAGGGACAGTTGAGAGGAATGTAAAACAGAACACACTTAGAAATGCAGACTACCTGCCCTTTGCAGAAGTGTAACCACAAAGAGAAATCAAAGTCAGCACTGCCCTTTGCAGACTGTATCGAGACAGTATACCGAAGTAGTCTTTGTGGTTAATAACTTCCTTACCTCTGCAGCAGTGTTGGTGAACTGGCTTCTGGCAAAAAATAATTTATTGCACTTCACATGAGCAACGAATGCAAAAGCAGTGTCTTTGGTAACTTGGGTGTTGGTGATTTTTGGTGCGTCACCCAAAATGTTGTGGTATGTCACCTTCGACACTTGTGTTATAGGTTCACCATCATTATGTTAGATAATCCTGGCACATAGTTCAGCAATTTTATTTCTTATGCTTTTAAAATTTATGGCAGAATATAAATTTGTAACTAGTGGCATGCAACAGGGATCAGTACTGGGCCTCTCCTGTTTTGTATTTATTTTGTAGACATTCAGGATAATATCCTGCAAGTATGATGCACTGTTACTGCTCATTCACTGATACTAAACAACTTCAGCAAGGGCTAGAATATGAACATATCTGGTGTACTGAAAACAGTCTCAAGCCAAATATAAGAAAGAGCAGCTTAGCATTATGAAAAAAAAGTTTTTCCAACTTCATATGTCATAAACAATGCTCATCTTCTGACAGATATAGTCATAAAAGACCTGTATAATTATGCGGGTGATGACTCTCTCATCGTGTTTCCACCACAGTCAGGAAATCTTTCTATCTGGTCCAGTTAATTTACAAAGGAGTATATTCAAGATTTGAAACAGTCATCCTACCCCTGTAGCCTTCCCTTATCAGAACTGTCACTGAATAAATGCCCTCTATGATATGTTGCTCAACTGAACTTACTGTTAGCACTAAATAACCTACAAATGACTACAGCACTCAACCTCCCTCATTACCTAGAGGAAAACAGTTTTGTACTCACTTTCCTCACTTGTCTAGAGGAAAATATTGTTTATCCAGGCATGTCCAAGGAACAGCTCCCGGTGTTCTCTTACCCAGGCATGTCCAAGGGACAGCTCCCGGTGTTCTCTTACCCAGGCATGTCCAAGGGTCAGCTCCCAGTGTTCTCTCCTGTCTACAAGATGAATCTGGGCATCTTGGGGCAATGTAGCAATTGCCTCATGTACACCGACAACCCTCTCCTCCTACCACCCATCCCTACAACCTGTAAGAGATACACGTATCTAGCCAAACTGGAGGCAAAGCTCTCTTCAACCAAGACTGAACTTGACAATAAAGAGAAAAAGGTAAACACTTGCACCACACCACACTCATCACATAGTCTCACTAAACCTACACCACCAAAATCCACACATAGGAACATAAAAACATTCACAGAGGCTCTCAATAATAATCTTCTCAAGCAACAGAGACTGCCAAAGTAGAAACACAAGCAACCACCCCCCCCAATACAACCCAAATGACACATAGCCCACAGACTCAGTGTGCCACTCAACCACAGCCCATAAGGCAAAACAACGTACCCAACACACTAGTCATAGGTGACTCTATAGCTAGGCACACTGATATTCTACTCACCAGGCTAAACAAGAAGAAGGTTACTGTCAGCTGCCTGTCGGGTGCCAGGATCCGCCACATAACCCATGCACTCAGGTCACTCCACAACAAGTACAAATATGACTCTGTCATCATCCATGTTGGTGTGAACAACCTGAGACATACCTCCCTGGACTACATGAAAAGAGACATGGAAGAGCTCTCTGATCTTGTAGTCCAGGCAGGTATGACCCTAGCCCTGAGCAGCATCCTGCCATTGCCCAGAATGATATCGCAGTACAAGGACAAAATGATTGACTTCAACAATTGGCTAAGCTTCTGGTGTCATTCTAAGTGGATCCAGTATCTGCCTGCCTGGGATGACATGGTAGACAGGCACAATGATTTGCCAGAGATGGCCTGCACCTGTCGCCCCTGGGATTCCAGATACTGGCTAAGGCTCTTGCGACCCCTATACTGCCTTTTTTAGGCAAGGTTCAAATGACAAATTCACCACCGTAACAGGTACAGGCAAGCAAAAATGGAGAGTAATGCTACTCAATGCTAGAAGCCTAAACCTCAAAATGCACTCACTCAAGGCACTCCTTAAAATGGAGAACATCAATATCTGTGCAGTGACTGAGATCTGGTTCAAGGCTCCAGAGAGCACCCCTGCATTACCAGGCTATAACTCATACCATACCTTTCGGCCATCTAACCTGGACCAGAACATCAAAGGCAGAGGTGTGTCCATATTCATTAAGGATATCTACACCTACAGGCTAGTTGCCCAACATAATGCATCCACGATTATCCAAGTGCAACTAACTCTGGGCAAAACTGCAATACAAACTGTAGCTTGCTACAGATCCCCCACCATGCCCCAGGATTTCCACTCCTCTTTTCTTGATATACTGGAAAATATTAGGGTCCAACCAAACACCATAATAATTAGTGATTTCAACTACCCCACCATTAACTGGGAAAACTACTCATGTACCAACACCTTCGCTCAACACTTTCTAGAATTCATAAATTTGAATGCCCTGGATCAACTTATCCACACCCCCACAAGGGGCAACAGTATCCTAGACCTAGTCATTACTAACATGAGTGACCGGTGTTCCACACCTGAAGTCAACTCCTCGTTGGTCAGATCAGACCATAAGCTAATCACCATAGATATCCACATCCCGCCCCCACCCCCCATTAAGGAAATCACTGTAAAAAATTTCTCCAAAGCCAACTTCATACTTCTCAAGACAGAGGTGGTGAACTTCACAACAGCTACGCAGATGGACAATACAGTTATGACTGCTGAATCCTACACAAATGCGCTCTATAAGCACTTACACGAGTGCATGGATCATGCTATCCCTAACAGAACCAAGACGCTATCCTCTAAAAAAAGGAAGCCAATATGGTGGTCCCCTGCTATAAACAAACTCTACAACAGAAGGAAGAAACTGTTCCAAAAGAGAGTAAAATCCCATGACTGAAGGAGCTCCCTGGTCAGCCTCAGTAAGAAGCTGAGATCCCTCATAAAATTCTCCAAAGCTAGCTACGAAAACAAGATTGCCACTCATTCCAAGGACAACCACAAAGCACTATAGCTATGTCAAGAATCTCAATGGCAACACCCAGATCTGCTATGAGTTACAGCACAATGGCATAAAAATTACAGAAATAACTGATATTGCCAACATTCAGGCTGATAGGTTCAGTGCTAACTTTACCCCTTCTCACCCCCTAAAGGGCCCATATTTATAACAGAAGAATGCAGAGTCCCTGTAATCACAACTACACAAGTAAAAACTGCACTCTCTAAAACCAAGAACACAGCATCCATGGGACCGGACAATACTCCAGGCTGCGTTTTACACAAACCTCAGAATGAACTGGCTCCCCACCTAAGCACCATGTTCAGTCATAGCCTCACATCAGGCTTTGTGCCCACTGAATGGTGCACATCAACAGTTATCCCACTCCACAAAGGGGGAGCCACCACGGACCCCGGGAACTATCACCCTATTAGCCTGACAAGCCTGGTCTGCAAGGCCATGGAACATATCATCATGGAACTCATAAACAAAGACATTGGTAACCTCCAAACTATGGACCCTACCCAGTTCGGGTTTGTGAAAGGCAGATCATGCCTCCTGAACCTGATCAACTCCTTTGAAACAGTCACCAAAGCCGTAGACAAGGGTAAGGTGGTTCACACAGCCTATCTTGACCTCACCAAGGCTTTCAACACCACCCCCCATTCTGGAATTATAGATAAACTCACTAAACTAGGTATAAATCCCTACATAACAAGATGGGTTGCCAAATGGCTCAGTGACAGAACCCACACTGAGAAAATTGCAGACTCCAAATCTGACTTCAAACCAGTGACAAGTGGAGTACCACAGGGTTCAGTCCTGGGTCCTCTCCTGTTTGGTATCTACTTCTCTGAAGTACAGGCTGACACAGAAGGTCTCTGGCTAATGAAGTTCACAGATGACTGCAAATTAGGTGCCATAGACGAGTCCCCAAATGACGTGGACATCCTACAGAAGGGCCTCACTGAGACAGATGCCTGGTGTCAGAGCCATGGCCTCAGGCTCAATGCCAAAAAGTGCATTGTCATCCCCTTTGGTAAAAACTCTGTACCCATGAACTACCACATAGGCGGCAGTCTACTTAATGCTGAATGTGTGATAAAAGACCTTGGGACTCAAGTGGACAGTAGTCTCTCCTTTGATAATCACATTGCCACAGTAGTCAGGAAATCCTTAAATTTGGCATGCCTAATCATGAAAGGGTTCTCATCCAGGAAAAAAGAGGTCATTGTTCCCCTCTGGGGTGGGAGGATGGCATAATGGTTAAGGTGTTACCTTGGAGACACAAGGTGTAGGGTTTGATTCTCACGTACGGCAATTGGCTAGGCTTAAAATGGCCCACAAGGGCAGTTAGCCTACTACTAATCTATGAACCTATGAACCTCTACTCGGCTCTCATTAGACCCATTATAGAGTACAATGTCCCTTTTGGAATGTATCCATTTGCTTCCCACAAGAAATACAATTGTTAACTTTTTCTGTCATTGGTCTGGAGCAAGAAAAAAGTTTCTCCAATGGGGTACTTAGCGTTAATGAAGACTTCGGTTCTGAAATTCGGATTTGAAAATCTCAGGAGTCGGCCAACCGGCACTTGCGAACTGCTTTTGCTTTGGGCACCGCGCAGCAAGAAAGACTGAAGAAAATGGCATCGGCTGCATCTTTTATACCCCTGGCGCACTGACGTCAGGGAAGAGGTGACAGTAACCGACGCCGGACCAGGACTTTGGAATTCAGGCTGACTGTGGGTAGCCTGCCAGCAGGATAACCCAAGAGTAATGACTGCAACAGTGAAACACGATGAACATCTGTATTGTCCATCTGCATGGGTGTCCTGCAGTTCAGCACTTCTGTCTTAAGAAGCATGAAGTTGGCTTTGGAGACATTTTTAACATGGTTTTCTTAATGGGGGTGTGGGTCCAGAATGTGGATATGTAGGGTAATTAGCTTATGGTCAGATGGGACCAATGAGGAGTTGACTTCAGGTGTGGAACACCAGTCACACAGGACAAACCAACCCCCATTACCAACACAAATAACCACAAAGTGAGCTAAATGCTACTCATTGCCAGAAGTCTCAGCCTCCAGATGCACACACTCGAGGCACTTCTCGCTATGGAGAATATTGATATCTATGCAGTAACAGAAACCTAGTTCAAGGCTCCAGAGAGCACACCAGCACTACCAGGATACTACTCATTCCATATCTTCCAGCATCAGAACCTTAATCATAGCACATAGGATGAGGATGTATCCATATTCATCAAGGATACCTACACCTCTCTCTACATGCTGTCTACAGGATATGTACCCATAGAATGCTGCACAGCAACATTCTTCACACTCCACAGGGGTGGGGCCACAAAAACCCCTTGGCATTCATGCTCTATGAGCCTGATGAGTGTGTTCTGCAAGGCAATGGAGGCAATCATAATGGAAGTCAACAATAAAGACATTGGGAACCTTCACACAGTTGAGCACACCCAGTTTGGCTTCGTCAAATGCAGACCACACCTCCTGAACTGGGAGGATTTCTTTGACAGTTACCCAGGCTACAGATGATTGAAATGAGCCCAACACAGCCTACCTATACCTCGCTAAGGCCTTTGACACCATTCCCCAGTCAGGTATCATAGATGAACTCACCAACCTGGCCATGAATCCATACATCACAAGATGGATTGCAAACTGGCTCACAGATAGATCCCACACATTAAGAGTTGATGGCTACATGTCAGACTCTACACTGGTAACAACTGGTGTCCCCCAGGGTTCAGTCCTGGGGTCCCTCCTGTTTGGTATAGACTTCTCAAATGTACATTCCAACACAGGAGGGTTGTGGTTGACTAAGTTTGCTGGGAACTGTAAAGTGTTTGCCATAATAGATTCCCCGGAAGACAGACATATTCTCCAGAAGGGACTCTATGAGACAGATGTGTGGTATCAGAATCATGGCCTCAAGCTCACTGTGGAGGAATGCATAGTAATCCTCTTTGTTGAAAACAAAATACCCACAAACTACCACATAGGTGTTACCCCCCCCTTAAAAATGACAAGGTGATAAGGGATCTGGGGACACAAGTAGATAGTCATCATTCCTTTGACAACCATGTTACCAAAGTGATTGGGAGATCCTATGTGGCCCACCTAATCAACAAAGGGTTTGCATCAGGATCCAAAGAGGTAGTGTTGGCACTCTACTCATGTCATCTGACCCATCATTGAGTACAGTGCACCATTTTGGATGTACTCGACTTAGCATATCCAGCAGCTGTAGAGACCACATAGGTACCTCACCAAGAGGATTACTGGCCTCAAATGGTTGTGTTATGCAACACAACTGGTAAAACTAAATCTATTCTTCGTTGCATATCGCCTACTCAGAGGCACACTCTGCCTAACATACAGAGCCATGTCCAACGCATAACTGCTGAACATGTTCCATCTACAGATAACATTGAGTTGCCCTACACATTCCAGGGATATGAACCTCATCACAACGAAGAATACAACATGCTGGTGGGATAGAGTACCATCACAGATACTTGCCTTACTGTGGAGCAGAGTCCCAATGTACATCAGACAAAACCCCTCGCTGACACTCTTCAATTGGAACCTTGATAAGTGGATGGCAAACAGACAATTCATGCCAGGCATCACATCAGCAGCCCCACTAGACAGGGGCTTAGGGTACTAACTATTAGAACTAGGCCTTGGGAGACTACCCAGTGGTGTGGTGAAAGCTGTACAACTTGCGTAGGCTGATATATGCCTTCGTGGAGATAGTCTACTACATACCTATGAACCTATGTGATAGGTACATGTCTACAGATAGTAGATATATACTCCATTGTACAGTCATGTTGTACAGCAGGCACATGGACTACACACACTGTAATGCTTACAGATACTGGTGGGTGTTATGTACAGTAGGAGAGATGTGCACCTCAAGTCTTTCGTGCCATTGGGATGTGTGCTGGGTGGGACAGTCCTGGATGGCTCCCTGTCATGGTCACCATCTTACACACATCTCTGCCCATCCATTTTTGGCTTATTATACTGTGTTCCCCCTACATATATATATATATATATATATATATATATATATATATATATATATATATAGGTACATAGGTAGGTAATGGGCTATCAGCCTGAAGGCATATATTAGTATGGCCAGAGTGTGCAGCTATCACCACCCATGGAGTTAGTTCCCTAGGCCTCTGTATAGTAGAGCTGATGAAGTGATCAATGGTGTGACAGTTCAGTTTCACATACACTCATCAAGGCACCTCTGGAAGAGTGTCAGTGAGGGACTCGGCTTAATGTCGGTTGGGAGCTTGTTCCAAAGCAAGGGAAGTCTGTGAGTTAGTAATGTAGCCCTCCAACATGTTCTGTTTAATGTTGTGATGATGATATCCCTAGATCATGTGGTACAGTGAGCTTGGGTTTACTTCAGATAGCGCATGTACATCAGCTCTGCATTGGACATGGACCTATCTGTTGGGCAGAGATCTCCTGAGTAGACACTATGCAACAGAGTACAGATTGAGTTAAATTCAGTCTTGTTGCATGGGGCAACTGTTTGAGGCCAGTAATCCTCTTGTTGAGGTACTTCAGTGGTCTTTCCAGCTGCTGAAGGTCCCTAGTCAGACTCATCGCAAGTGTGTTGTGGTACTCTCTGATGGGTTTGATGGCTGATGAGTAGAGGGAACCTCCTTTGACTTACATGCTAAGACCTTGGCAGTTTGTGGGAACACATAGCATGATTTTCTAACCACTTTGTGAATGTTTCTGGAAGTAGAGATGACTATACACGTGTCCATAGATCACTTAATCACCTCCATATTTATGGTGTTGGCACCTATGTGGTATTTGTATGACTGTAGCTCGAGGCCATAATTTTGACACCACATCTGTCTGACTGAAACCCTTTTTGAGGATGTCTCTGTTGTCCCAAACATCGATTATGACAACTTTTTTGCAGTGATCCACAAACTTTGCTAAACATAGCCCTCGTGTGTTTGACTGTATTTCTGAAAAGTATACACCAGACAGGAGGGGTCCCAGAAGTGAGACATGGGGGACAGCAGTTGTTACCAGCTTGAACAGGAGACCACAGTTCTTACCTTGTGGGATCTATCTGTGCCCCAGTTGGCAATCCATCAGATGACATACATATTTATGCACAGGTTGTTGATTTTGTGGATACGACATGTGTCTGGGATGTTGGAAAAGGGCTTTTCAAGGTCTATGTGGGACATGTGTAGCTCATTTCATTGATGTATGTCCTGGGTGACTGCATTGAAAACAGTCTAGCAGGTTTGGGAACCATGATCTTCCCCTGACCAAACCAAAATGGGTAGGGTTGGGTGTCTGTAGGCTCCCAATAGCTCTGTTTATGAGTTCCATCATGATGGACTCCATGGCCTTGCAGATCAGGCTTAATAGGCTTATAAGACAATAGCTCCCATGGTCTGTTGTGCACCAACACTTGAGGAGTGTGCCAAACGTTGCTGTAACCCATTCAACAGTTTCATATCCTGTACAGAGGGTTAGTCTCAACAGACTGTTCAGGTGCAGGGTCTGTTTGTTTTGGAGTTCACATATGACACAGCTAGGGAAACCACGTCATCCCATAGATGCCACGTTTTTAGGATTGGAAAGAGCTGTTTAACCATTGTATATGTGATTTCTGGGTTTTCACAATCTGCAGGTATGCTAATGGGCCCTTTTGTCAGTGAGAGGGGGGTAAATATGTATGAACCTGTCCGACAAGATGTTGGCAATGTCAGTCATGTACAAGTATTCATTTACAGTTTGCACTGACTCAGAACATATATGAGTTTACATTGATATTTATGACATACCGAAAGAAAGCTTCATGGTTCTCTATGGACTCTGGTGATATTTTTGCCGAACATGGCTTGGATAATGTTAGGAGTGCTCATTGTTTATTGATGATACTGATGGCTTGGATAATGTTAGGAGTGCTCATTGTTTATTGATGATACTGATCGGAGATTTATTGATCTTTGAATTTTCACTTTCTTTGAACAACTTAAGTAATTGTAGTACATAGTTTAATTATGACAGGAGTCCAATATGGGTCTGTTTTCATACAAATTCAGCCAAGGTGCAAATAAACGGAGCGTGGTGACTACCACAGTTTAAAAGTTTATTACGATCCACATAAAAACGAACACGAACCAGTTCACAGCCAAAATACATAAAACATGAACGCCTTCAAGACTCTACCAAGCGTTTTCATTTTATTAGGATAGACTTCATCAGATGACCAGTGTAAATCAAATGCACCTAATATTTATATAAAACCAATTAATTAAGAACCTATGGGCATCTAACATCCCATTCAAAATCACCAATGATTACATAGCTTGGAAAAATAAATAAAAATTTAAAGATCAATCCTCTTTTATATTAAAATTCTTAATTAAATTAAATATACAAATAGTTGAAAACATAATATTAAAATGCTTGTATATCTAGTTAAAAATATCTATATATGGTTTAATAAATTAAAATTTATATTTATGCATTTTAAAAACCCAATACAAAATGCTTAAGGGTTACTTGTGCAGTGTGGAGAATGCATGTGATTGTGAGTATACTATGCCATCTAGTGGCTATTTTTATTCTTTACGATTCTTGGTCTCTCAAAGCTTAGCTGACCTTAATTTTAATAATGGTAAAATTGATTTTGGGTTTTTAAAATGCATAAATATAAATTTTAATTTATTAAACCATATATAGATATTTTTTAACTAGACATACAAGCATTTTAATATTATGTTTTCAACTATTTGTATATTTAATATAATTAAGAATTTTAATATAAAAGAGGATTGATCTTTAAATTTTAATTTATTTTTCCAAGCTATGTAATCATTGGTGATTTTGAATGGGATATTAGATGCCCATAGGTTCTTAATTAACTGGTTTTATATAAATATTAGATGCATTTGATTTACACTGGTCATCTGATGAAGTCTATCCTAATAAGACGAAAACGCTTGGTAGAGTTTTGAAGGCGTTCATGTTTTATGTATTTTGGCTATGAACTGGTTCGTGTTTGTTTTTATGTGGATCGTAATAAACTTTTAAACTGTGGTAGTCACCATGCTCTGTTTATTTGCGCCTTGGCTGGATTTATTGTTTTTTCTTGTGCAGTTCCACATAGTCTTTGGTTATCTGTTTTCATATAACTGTGTGTGCAGGGCAGGATTGGTGAATAGTGACAAGTTTCTGGGGTAAGAACTGCAACTGACAGATATGTGTGGCCCACTGCTGTACTCAGACATGACCTAAGTTTGTGAGCACGCCCAGTAGGACCTTTCAGTATGTTGCTGACTGTAATTTGCTAAATTTGTTTGTGTGTGAGCATGCCCAGTATGGTTGTGTCTTTCGGCTTTTCCCAGTTAGGGGTCGCCACAGCGGAACTCTGGTCCGCTAATGATTGGTATTGGATTTTTACATACCGGGTTACCAGCCCTGACACACAACCTTCAACGAAGGCATGCCCCATTCATGTATGCCTCCACACAGAAGACGCTCTAGCTGAGAATCGAACGGGACAACGTCTTGCTATGAGGCGACAACGCTACTGCAGCATCACCACCACAGTAGACATATGTGTGTGAAAAATCAAGTTTTTTTTTACTTCAGGGCTCACATTTGTGTTGTACATCAACAGGAAACATGCTGTGTCTGCAGGACTTCCATGAGTCACTTTGCATAGACTTATCAACATTTCTAAATACAGGGGGGTCAGCTATTATTTGTACATTTCTACCTGGGGGGCACACCTGATTGTTACTGTGGGTGTACATAAGATGAGGGGCTCACCTGACACTTATAACACATTTGATAGGCCTGCACTGCTATGTCAGGTACTCCATTTCAGTCTGTACTGTTGCCTATTGTACTGGCTTGAGGCATACTACTGTACTACAGATCTTAGCTTTCAATTTCATGTATATTAGTTTGTGACTTCATAGTCTACACAACCCACATCACACTGCCTGGCCTGCTGTTATCTGTCTGCATAGGTCTGGGGGGAAGTTACTCATATACCTCTACAGCATTTGTTTGTGTTTGCATTAGTCTACAATTGTCCTGCTGTGTCTGTGCCAGTGAAATGCTGTCATGGCTTAGTGGTTCAGTACTGTGACTATAGTGCAGAGTATCCTGAGTTCAAGCCCTGTCACTGCTTTTTATTTTCCTGCTGGGCAGACCAAACTGCTTAAGGAACAGTAAAGCAGGTGTGAGCGTGTTTACCTGACTTTGCTCAACTTTGCCTGACCTTGTCCGACTTTGCCCAACATTGCCCAACATTGCTCAACGTTGCCCAACGTTGCGCTAGTTAGCGCGGTGTGCAGCTCCACACAATTGTGTTTAAATATGCTAAATATTGGTAAAATATGCTTAGCACTGCTTTATATTGCTGAAAATAGGGCAATCATGCCTCAGGTGATGTTGCAGGGCTGCCTATGTCGGATGCACATAGTACACTCCCTATACATGTTTGAAAACAGGTAGTGTCAAGTTAGGCGTCCCTTTTGTTGTATGTGCGAGTCAGAGAGAGGTGTCACTGCCAGGGTTCCTACTGAGTCAGTGCATGTGCTATACGTTGCCTCTTTGCCAAGGCCAAGGCATACTGGGCACGCCACCTTTTGCCTACTGGGGCAGGCTCAGGTTGATCCTCCTCCAAGTCACGCTGTCCCTTTGCAGGCCTTGGCAATGGTGGGGGGCTGTCTGGCCTTGCTCCATGCTGTTCCTGCTGCAGCTGTTTTCACAGGATCATATTGTGTAGCATGGCACATACCATGACAATTTGGGTACATGTAGTTGGTGAGTACTGCAAGGCTCCACCAGATGTGTCCAGGCACCGGTACTGTGACTTGAGCATCCTAAACACATGCTCAATAATGTTTGGGTGTGTGTGTGCATTTCTGATGGGTGTCATCAGCCACGGCTCCAGTGTGTATCCAGCATCCCCCACTAGGTGACCATCAGGGATGTTCCCATTGGCAAATCTCTGGTACAGCTGTGTCAGATGCCAGATGTGGGAATCGTGATAGCTTCCAGGGCAGCCAGCACACACATTCATTATTATGCCCTGGGCATCGCACACAACCTAGCAGTTGATGGAGGGGAAGCCCTTGCAGTTGATGTAGACCCTACCTCGCTCACTGGGTGGTGCTTTGATGTGTATGTGCGTGCAGTCTATTGCACCCACTACCTCAGGGTATTCTGCTATTTGGTGGAAAAGATCCATATTGCTGGCCAATGCCTCACGGGAATTGGGGAAATATACATGGTCACTGACATGTGCTGACATGGCATCCAGGAACTGGTGCAGTACCCTGGATGCTGATGCCTGTGAAACCCCCATCATATCACCAGTTGGTCTCTTGAAGGTACCTGTAGCTAGTATTCGTAGGCCAACACATACCTTGGTATCTACTGGGCTGGATTCTCCTCTGTTGGTTCTGTGTGTGAGGCATGGCCAGCACAGCTCAAAAATTTGCTGCAGGAGGTCTCTGTCCACTCTATAGTCCTCCACTATCTCCAGCTCATGTAGTCCCTGGTAGGTTTCCCTGGGTCTGTACACCCTTCTCCGTCTCCTCACTGTGGGTTGCTCAGCAGCATTCACAACAACACCACCCTTAGCATCTTGCACATGTTGGTTTATGATAGCAGTAGCAGCCCCTAACATTTTGTCTGACTTAAGCTTTTTAAGTTTTCACTCTTTGTATAATGCAGTGTTGCAAAGTTCTTGGGAAAAAAACAGGGTAGACTGCTGTTTGCAGAGTTTAAAGTGCTGGGCTGGGCTAGTCTACTGCCTGTGTAATTGGCTGATTCTGATATATTTAACCTGGCAGCTCTGTTAGTTCTCCTTGGTTAACTTCCTACTACTTCTTTTCCTTCCTTTTCCCTTTCTGTTTCTGCCCAGGGCAGTGGCGTGCAAACAAGTGCAAACATGCGCACACGGGCGCACACGCGCACACACGCTGTGTGCCCGTTTGCAAGAAATTTCAGATATATCCACAGCATATGCCTTCGGTTTCTTGTTTTCACCTAGAACAACTGTAGACATGCCTCTTGCAATCCTGAGCAACTCAGGGCAAACACAAGCCACTGTGCTCCAATAAGCTTACAGTCTTTCAGACATACCCTTTCATGATGTCACCTATATTCTATTCCCCTACTCCTACACTTACACTCTAGGGACATGGCTCACATGCCGGGGAAAATTGGGGTTCACTATCCTTATCCTCATTTGCATAGGATTGCCTACTAATGCTTGGTTACATCTCTGACACTGAGCTCCCCCCCCCCCCCCTTAGCAACCACTACTCAGTGGCCATGTTGTTTTCAGCCTGCCATTCACCTGCATGGCAGAACAAGCTTTTTAGTGAAAATGCCCATTTTTGGCTATTTTAAAACTTTTTTCTTTTTATTTAAAGTGGCGCACATTTGTGCAGCGCTGCGCTATGCTTAAACATCGGAGATCAGGGAAAAAAATGGATTTTAAGGATTTACATTTGCAAATGCCAATGGCCTTATATTTGGCCATTGGCATGCTTCCTTAACTAGATGCATCCCTTATTTGGAGCTGTCATAGCTCCATTTAGCTATTTGCAGAACGGTACTCCGTTACCAACGGAGTACATTTCTGCAAATAACACTACTCTTACATGGACATGTTAGTGTTTCCTGGATTGCAAATTTACCTCATTTGCATAGCTTTCAGCAGCAAATGAGGTAATTTGCATACCATAACACTGTCCGTGCAAGAGTAGCTTTAGAAGCTCTCAAGCACGCCCCTGCTGGCTGTTGCTGGATCGCTCGGCAGACATATTGGCTGTCTGCCGTCTTACACTAATCTTAGACTCCATGCAAGCCTTCATGAATCTGGCCCATAATTTGTGAATTTAAAATTTCAAGTATCTATTTAACCTCCCTCTCTTACAACCATTGTTTAAACCATTAATATTAATGATATACATTTAATGCAGAACATTTATCAGCCTTATTTCTTTAAACTTTGTTTTCATGTTTTTTCTGAATAATATTTAAATTTTTGACTCTCTTCTCAACTTAGAAGTACCCTATAAAAAAATCTTTCTAACTATAAATGACAAGAAAATTAAATCTAAATACACTGTGTGTTAAAGAAGACACCAAAAAATAACAAAATATTTCTAACCAAATTAACAATGCAATAACAAATCCTTTGAAACCCCACATGGAGTCAACAACCCCTTGTTTGAATAGTGATACTATCTAAACATACTCATCCATCTCCAAATAAATCATCAGTTGCTCTACTATATTTATAAATATGTTAACATTACCAAAATTAAAAACCAAATAATGTAATATTTATAAAGGCTCACTATATATTCCATTAAATTATGTTATGTTTTCATATGTATTTGTAAAACTGTGATCCTTATAATTATAAAATCTGCACTTGTCAGATGTTCAACATACATAAACAAATTGTAATTATTGCAAACTCAGCACGAAATAATCTGTAAATCAATATATTACATATTTTATATATTCTTAATATATTTTGTTTGAATCTTTGGTTGTAATAAAACATTTTATAAAATTTACTAAAGTAGAAATTTTAAGAAATTTCTTATTATTAGAAATACATAACATAACAGAACATTCAGCAACTTGTTTCAAAGTCCAGGGATGGGACCTGACTATATAAATTAAGAGTTATGCCTATGGAATTATGCCCTGTCACTTGCTTACTACCCACAGAACAGTACAGGACATTTTATTCATGTAGAAGATATTGACCACATTGTCTTATTTAGCTGTGCTTCACACACTCTACCAGCAATGGCTTATGATCATCAATACACAGGGCTGATCAGCTATCAAAGCTCAACATTCATGTAATGCTACTGCTGCTAGGAAAAACATAATTCCAAGTAATTTCCGTGGTATCCCCGAAGTCTCAAAACAACCCACTAAAGTGTAGTGGGTCTAAAAACAAAACAGTGTAAAAAACTTCTCTGTGTGGAAGATTTTCAGTCCATATATTTCTAGTTAATCACTGTATATTAATCAGATCAGACAATAGTAGTAGAAGTAGCGAACGTAAACTCATCAAGTCAAAAAGTAATAAGAAAATATATAATTCTACAGTATTACTAAGTATTCAAAAGTAATCCAAGCAAGGCAGGCAGTCTGTTTCCAGTCGAAAATCCTTTATTAAGTACACAGACAAGCGATCCAAGTAAAACAAAAATAGAATAATAATTTCCTCACAAGCTTTCTAAATATATATATATATATATATATATATATATATATATATATATATACTTTTTATCAGGCATGGGAGTGGTTTACTGTGCTGTAAAACAAAGTGTTATTGGTACACATGTTAAATTCACATCCCTTCCCCCATCAGTGTGACATTCAAGCTGGTCCTGCCCTACGTAGTAGCTGTCATAATAATATATAGCCCTAATGTACTTTAATGGTACATCTTATTTAACCAAATTATTAAGTCTGTGATTTTATACAAGGCAATATACTACATGGCTGGAAATATATCAACCTTAGTTCATTTTGCGATCAAAAATTATATATAAATATATACATATACATTTTGCATGTAAAAATCAGTTTCTATTTTCATAGCCTATTGTTAACAAAGATCGCTTTCGTCCTTCTAGACTTCTTCAAGTCTGTGTACAAGAACCCTAAAAACCTATATAATTGTATAATTAGTTAGTATTGTTATTACCATCATTTTGAATAAAGTGGAAAAAAGAGAACCAGAAAAAAGTAAAAATATATATATATGTATGATGATGGAAACAAAATATACACTTAAATGTCAAATGATTTAAAATGGTATTTAAACCATTTAGTAGAAAAAAAATAAAATTAAATACAATTAGTCATGTAAACAATGTGGCAATTTTTTAAGTTCCAGTGCACTTTTAATTGAACAGTAGTAGTTTAGTCCAGGCTTTCTAAAAGAGTTCAGCTTTAATTGCTACATGAGTTCCTGTTTCTCCAGAATATTCGGGATGTCTCCTTCAAGATCACCCATGTCTATGCGATCCAGGATCTGGAACTTAAAACCTGTGTGTCTAGGTTATGAAAATAGAAACTGATTTTTACGTGCAAAATGTATATGTATATATTTATATATAATTTTTGATCGCAAAATGAATTAAGGTTGATATATTTCCAGCCATGTAGTATATTGCCTTGTATAAAATCACAGACTTAATAATTTGGTTAAATAAGATGTACCATTAAAGTACATTAGGGCTATATATTATTATGACAGCTACTACGTAGGGCAGGACCAGCTCGAATGTCACACTGATGGGGGAAGGGATGTGAATTTAACATGTGTACCAATAACACTTTGTTTTACAGCACAGTAAACCACTCCCATGCCTGATAAAAAGTATATATATATTTAGAAAGCTTGTGAGGAAATTATTACTCTATTTTTGTTTTACTTGGATCGCTTGTCTGTGTACTTAATAAAGGATTTTCGACTGGAAACAGACTGCCTGCCTTGCTTGGATTACTTTTGAATACTTAGTAATGCTGTACAATTATATATTTTCTTATTACTTTTTGACTTGACGAGTTTACGTTCGCTACTTCTACTACTATTGTCTGATCTGATTAATATACAGTGATTAACTAGAAATATGTGGACTGAAAATCTTCCACACAGAGAAGTTTTTTACACTGTTTTGAGAAACATAATTCTAACGTCTGTCCCCAAAAGGCAATGAACCTCTGGCTGTTCTCTGTCAGTACTGCTACTGGTTTACTTAAGGTAATGGCATGCACATCTCTTAGCTTTGTGTTACAGAGCTGCCTTCATTACAGCAGCATTAACCACCTTCAGGATCAGCAAAAGTAATCCCCCCTTTTACCATTTTGTTCTGTGCTACTGCAATCTCTGCCATTTATAGGATGCCTTTATTTTAGAAAGAATGTGTGGTGATTTTACACTTGTACGGGATTATGTGTACTACACAACGTGTGCTGAAGCAAAAGCTTGAAAAATGGCAAGGGCAGCGAATATAAAATAAAAAAGAGAACAAAGTACTTTGAGAGACGCAACTCTATCACATTTATCAGAAAATGACCTGTTTGATAACATTACTATGCAAAATTGTGAAGGTCAAGCTCCGCCCACAGTAAAGTGATTGAGAAAGGCTACTGATGTTGCCCTTTTACTATTTCTTATCTGAGACTATGCGTGCTCATGGTGGAAAGGTCGAGTCTTAAGAAAAAAGAAAAGACTACAACAGAAATGGAACGAGCCACCACACAAGATTTAAACCCAACTGCCATTTTTCTTCCCAGCCAAGCAGCAAAACAACAAAAGAATACTTGTAATTAATGTCTCTTTCCACCCCATTTCCACCAGCCAAAATCATGAGGAATGATACTGTCCCATCCACAGCAAGACCAATCAAGTTTAATTCAAAACAAACCACCAATCAAGATGATAAATCACTCTATTTTTAACTTCCTACACTTTTCAAAGACAACCACTCACACCTTGACATCAAAACGGGTTGCATCCACTCCAGCAAATGCCAAATCTATAGAAACACAGGCACAAATACCAATAGTCACAGCAGCTGCACACGAAGAACATGACTTAATAGATATTCAGCCATCCACTGACAAATTCTTCATCAAAACATCACCATATAGAAACACCACATGAATAACATTTGCAATTATTTATTATTTAAGATTGCTGCAAATAACCACAAATTATGACTTCCTCTTGCTTTTACCATTTAGAATAAAGAAGATGAAGGAAACAACTAGTGTCTCATCTCAAACACCATCATTTTTATGTTTTAAATATGAAACACTAGAATGAGAAGAGACATAATTTAGAAGCATAGAGGAGTTAATAAATACTAGCATGAAATATGACTGTCATTTTTCATGTTGGTGTGAATGACCTGAGACGTACCTCCCTGGACTACATGAAAAGAGACATGGAAGAGGTCTCTGATCATGTAGCCCAGGCGGGTATGACCCTGACCCTGAGTAGCATCCTGCCCTCACCAAGAATGATACCGCAGTATAAAGAAAAAATGATCAATTTCAACAATTGGCTAAGCTTCTGGTGCCATTCAAAGGGGATCCAGTGTCTGTCAGCCTGGGAGGACATGCTCGACAAGCCGCATTGCTTCGCAAGAGACGGCTTGCACCTGTCACCTCTAGGCTTTCGAATACTGGCCAAGGCTCTTGCTGCCCCCATAGTGCCTTTTTTAGGCAAGGCTCAAAAGTCACACCCACCTCCATAAACAGCACAAATAAATAAAATGAGGGATATGCTACTCAACGCCAGGAGTTTAAATCTCAAAATGCACATGCTCAAAGCACTCCTCAGTATGGAGAACGTCGACATCTGTGCAGTAACTGAAACCTGGTTCAAGGCTCCACAGAGCACCCCAGCACTACTGGGCTACAATTCATACCACACATTTCAGCCACAGAACATGGACCGAAACGGAGGGGGTGTATCCATATTCATCAAGGATACCTACACCTCCAGGTTAGTGGCGCATCATGATACGTCAGACATCATCCATGTGCAACTAACATAAGGCAAATCTGCAATGCAAATTGTGGCCTGCTACAGATCACCCTCCATGACCCAGGACCACCACTCCACCTTTCTGGAGACACTGGAAAACATGAAGGTCCTACCGAACACCGTGATATTGAGCTATTTCAATTACTCTACTGTTAACTGGGAAAACTACTCAAGTACAAACTCCCAGGTCCAGCGCTTCCTGGAATTTATCACCTCAAATGCCCTGGATCAGCTGGTAAACTCCCCTACCAGAGGTGAAAACATATTGGACCTGGTCATCACCAACATGGGTGACAGGTGTTCCACCGGAGGTCAACCCGTCACTGGTTAGATCAGACCATAAACTAATCACTCTGGATGCCCACACCACACCACCACCTCCAACCAAGGAAACCACAGTGAAAAACTTTTCTATAGCAAACTTCACCTTACTTAAGACAGAGGTGGTAAGTTTCACAGCTCCCATGCTAAAGGATAACAGTGTCCAAGATGCAGGAACCTTTACAAATGCACTCTATGAGCACCTACAAGGATACATGGATCATGCCATCCCAAACAAAACCAAGACTCACTCTCCTAAGAGAAGGAAACCAGTCTGGTGGACCCCTGCCATAAACAGGCTATACAATAGAAGGAGGAAACTAGTTCAGAAAAAAAAGCAAATCCCAAGAAGGAAAGACATCCCTGATCAGTATCAGTAAGAAAATAAGGTCCCTCATAAAATCCTCCAAAGCTAACTTCGAAAGAAAAATAGCCAAGGATTTGAAAGATAACCACAAAGCCTTCTTTAGCTATGTCAAGAATCTAAGTGGCAACTTGCAGATATGCTCTGAGCTAGTGCAAAAATAGCACAAAATATACTGAACCCACTGATATTGCCAACATCCTGGCAGATAGATTCAGTGCAAACCTCACCCCCCTCTCACCCCCAAAAGGGCCCACAACAATACCAGAAAAGTGCAGTGTCCCAGAAATCACAGACGCACAGGTAAAAACAGCCCTTTCAAAAGCCAAAAGCACAGCGTCAATGAGGCCAGATGGTGTCCCAGGCTGCGTCTTGCATGAACTACAGAACAAACTAACCCCCACCTAAACACACTGTTCAACCTCAGCCTCTTCACAGGCTACATGCCCATAGAATGGTGCACAGCAATGGTTATTCCGCTCCACAAAGGAGGGGCCACAACTGACCCTGGTAACTATCACCCCATAAGCCTGACTAGCCTGGTCTGTAAGGCTATGGAGCGCATCATCATGGAACTCACTAACAAAGACATTGGGAACCTCCAAACACTTGATCCAACCCAGTTCGGCTTTGTTAAGGGCAGATCATGCCTACTAAATCTGGTTGACTTCTTTGAGACAGTCACCAAGGCCATAGATGAGGGAAAGGTAGTTCACACAGCCTACCTTGACCTCGCCAAGGCTTTTGACACCATTCCCCACTTGGGAATTATAGAAAAACTCACCAGCCTGAACATAAACCCCTACATCACGAGATGGGTTGACAACTGGCTTTACAGACAGAACTCACACGGTAAGAATATTGGGCTCCAGGTCTGACTCTAAACCAGTCACAAGTGGTGTCCCACAAGGCTCGGTCCTGGGACCCCCACTGTTTGGCATATACTTCTCAGAAGTAGAGGCAAACATAGAAGTACTATGGTTAACCAAGTTCGTCGATGACGGCAAACTGGGAGCCATAACTGACTCTCTGGCTGACACGGACATTCTCCAAAAGGGCCTTATTGAGATGGACACCTGGTGTCAAAGTCATGGTCTCAAGCTAAATGCCAAAAAATGCATAGTCATCCCATTTGGGAAAAACAAAACACCCATGAATTACCACACAGGTGGCAGCCCCCTTAATACAGAAGTGGTAATAAGAGATCTGGGGACCCAGGTAGATAGTAATCTCCCCTTTGACAATCATATTGCCAAAGAAGTTAGGAAATCCTTCTATGTAGCCCATCTAATTACTAAAGGGCTCACATCTAGAAATAAAGAGATTATAGTGCCCCTCTACTCGGCACTCATCAGACCCATCATAGAGTACAATGCCCCATTTGGGATGTACCTCAGAAGACACTTCCAACAGCTGGAAAGACCACAAAAGTACCTCACCAAGAGGATTACTGGCCTCAAACATATGTCCTATGCAGCCCAACTGGAAAAACTCCAGCTGTACTCAGTCGCATATCATTTACTCAGAGGTGATCTCTGCCTGACTTACAAAGCCACATCCAACTCAGAATTGATGGACATGCTCCACCTAAAGAAATCCAAGTCACTGCGAGCCACTCGCTCTAGTGAGCTAAACCTCACCAAAACAATAAATAGAACATGCTGGAAGGATAGATTCCTGTCACAGAGACTCCCCATGCTTTGGAACAAAATTCCTAACTACATTAGGCAGAGCCCCTCACTAACACTCTTCAAGAGAAACCTTGACGAGTGGATGGGTAACAGAAAATACACCCCTGGGATCACTTCATTGGCTCTTCATGACAGAGGCTCAGTTCATCAATCAATGGGGCGGTGAAAGCTGACACACTCTGGCTAGGCTTATAAATGCCCTCGGGCAGATAGCCTAGTACCAACCTATGAACCTATGAAAACTAGTCATTATATTCCATATTATATATTTATATATTCAGTTTAAATAAAATGTAATTATATGTTGAAACACAGGTGCCCAGTAGGAAGGTAGCTGGAATACAGAAGCTGAACTACGACAAAGTAAAATCTTCTTTTTTAATACAAAATGGTGAGCGCTTTAGCAATGGTAACCATTGCTTCATCAGACAGTTCATTCAAACAGCAACAGCACTTAAAGGGACAATCCCAGTGTTTAAAATTCAGGTCCATAGTAAAGCTGACCAAAGTAACACCCACTTTACTACGTCACTCACATCCCCACCCACAGTGTTATTTGTCTTTAAAACTTCCTGTATATGTTCAATCCCAATCCTTATTTAGCTCTGAGTGTTAACTTACATCTCTGATTTATGCTCCTACACATTAAAAGGGACACTATATGCTTTGCAAAACCAGTTCCTTGCTTCGGACCGAAATCTAAACATTGCCACCCACTTTGCTAATCACTGCCCACTTTCTGACATCACTCCTGAGCTGTTGTACATTCCCACCCACGACATCAATTTTCTTTTAAATCCATGGGTTAATTCCTGTTTTTGTTACCTGTTAAATTCTCTGTGTTTTACATTTAGGTCTTTTTTTTTTTTTCATCTTTATGACAGATGGTGCTGTAACGGTTAAATGCCGACACCGTTTCCATATTTGCGGTTGCGATTGCAGTAGCACCTTTTTAATTCAAACACGAGTTCCCAATTCATCCATAAAAAGGCAGAAAAGATGACAAATAAATCTAAAAGTGATACATCTCAACTGACAAAAGTGCATAATGCAAAACAAAAAATAGTGGTGAGCGATGTAAAGGTAGATGCTGTACATAGATAAATGTCATTACTGACATAAGAACCTAACAGGAGTGAGGAGAGCGCCTTCAGTGAGTGCAGTCTAACATACAGAATGCTGACACTAATATACTAAGGAGAAGATGTCTGTTCTGTGAATACAGCTTTGCTTATATACAAATTATGTTATTGTGTACACATCTTCTCATGGTTATTACCAGGAAGTATAGGATTATTGATCAAAAGATACGACAATTACTATGTGATTCCTTTTTGCCTTGCTTGAGATAAATTTCAGAACAGAAATACCACCATAGTAAACAATCACCAAACACATCATACTAGAATCAAAATAATTTCTCTGCTTATGCAACTTTTATGTTACAGACCCATCCTGATTTTGCCTAAAACTTGTGGATAACCCATTAAATAGTAATAAATAGTCCTGTTCATGGGACATTGATTTATAATTCTTAAAAATGAGAATTCTAGCCAATTGTTTTTAAAAGGATCTTCTCTTTATTACTTTGACACCATTACATTTTTTGGAGGCAGACTTGCTCCAAAATACAAGTGCAGAACTTAAAGGGACAATCCCAGGGATTTTTTTTGTTTTGATTCTAGTCTTTGTTTACATTTTCAGTCTGGCCTTCTGGGCATGTCCCAACTATGGTTGCAGGGGTTGCTTACAGGAAGCTTCAGAGGTGTTAGGCAGATTCCTTCTCAAATTGCAGTTGTACTCACAACAGCTCCCACTGTGTCATTCATTAGTTTCAACTGTCCTTTTTATCCTCAGAAAAACTAGCTTTTCAGCAATGTTATGACTTGACTTGCTAATACCCTGCAGGAAAGCATTTGAGCAGTGCAAAGTTAAATATCGGTAAACAAGAGTTTTTAGTTAATTTCATTTCATATTTTATTTTGTGCCGATTTCTAAATGCTAGCTAAGTGCAATGATTTTATGACACAAATGCCCTAGCTTCTGTAGAAAGCATGTGAAAGATGCAAGTTTCAGACATTAGTAGAAACAGTCTTGTTTCCTTTTTCATGTTCAAATTGGTCTCTGAATACTAGCCAAGTGTGATGGTTTTCTTACCTGCTAATAGCTCTGTAAAAAGGCATATGTGTGATACAGGGTTCAAACATGAGTAGACTTCTTCGGTTCCTTTTGTTTTGTAGTCTACATTGCTCATATAAACTCAGAAAGATGCTCGACTAACACAGTTTGTATTATTGTGCATTGTCTGAAGGATAAGAAGTCTGAGCTCAAATATAGGTCATTATTTAGTGACTTTCATCGTCATTGATTTGGAGGAAAAACGCATATTTTATGAGGAACAGACCAAAAATATCAGATGAAAATCTGGGCATTCTGCAAAAATCTGGGCAGTTGAGAGGTATGGAGACACACTCATGCATCTTTTAATGTCATATTTTATTTTGTGCTGTTCTCATGCAGTTCCTACTATACATGCTATACGATGCATGTCCTACTATGCATGCTATACGATGCATGTCCTACTATACGTGCTATACGATGCATGTCCTACTATACATGCTATACGATGCATGTCCTACTATACATGCTATACGATGCATGTCCTACTATATGTACTATACGATGCATGTCCTACTATACGTGCTATACGATGCATGTCCTACTATACGTGCTATACGATGCATGTCCTACTATACATGCTATACGATGCATGTCCTACTATACATGCTATACGATGCATGTCCTACTATATGTACTATACGATGCATTTCCTACTATACGTGCTATACGATGCATGTCCTACTATACGTGCTATACGATGCATGTCCTACTATACATGCTATACGATGCATGTCCTACTATACGATGCATTTCCTACTATACGTGCTATACGATGCATGTCCTACTATACGTGCTATATGATGCATGTCCTACTATACGTGCTATACGATGCATTTCCTACTATACGTGCTATATGCTACATGTTGGTGACTTAGTGGTTGCACTGTATGATATGCCCTTAAGCAGTTTTATTTCTCTTTCTACCTTACAACTGTATGCATTTGTGCTTGATTCCACTGTTATCTGTAGACAAGTAACTGGAATGACACAGTGTGGGGTTTTTGTCATCATGCTGTCTGTATTGCCTGATGAGTGGCTAATTCCCTGTCTGACAATCCTTAGTCTTTACATGACACTTTTCAAACTGTTGTTGCCTTTCCAAATTACTCACATGAAGGCAACCTCAGAGCAGTGACACAACTAGTATCCTACCCTCTTCACTACCTCATACTCAAATACCTTGCCCTTCATGGCAAAGCAGCACTAGATGGATACTTTTCCTTGTATATGTGTTGTGTCCTGACTTCATATACTGCTTTTGTACAATTATATACAGTGTCACTGCAGGGCTGCCACATCTCCTGGTGCCCAAAGTCAGATTTTTGTCGGAAAATGTGAGATTTTGTAGGACAAACCACACCTACAACCAGTGCAAAGGACTAGACTACATTTTACTGCCAAAATAAAAGCTGATTTTTTTTTTTAGAATTTGATTTATTTATACTGTTTCATATAATATTTAAGTGTTTCAAAGATACAATAATGGATTGATGCATGTATTGAAGAAAATGTAGGAAATATTTTTGTTCTAAAATTCTCAGCAATTTCCTGTGTAATCAGTAAAGTATTTCTGATTGTGGTATTTCATATTTTTGATGTTTTTTTCATAGGAAACAACTGCCCAGGCAGTGGCTGTTCCGCATAAAGTGGGACATGTGATAACCCTATGTTACAGACATTACCGAAGATACACAGCACACCATGGAAATCTGTTCTGTAAAATAATGATGGCCAGTGCTGCAATATATTCCTTAATACTGTACTACCTGTCATTATTTCTAGATCAAACATTCTCTTTTCAATAAAATAGATTAGGTTCATAGATTAGTACTAGGCTAACTGCCCTTGCAAGCCATTTTTTAAGCCTAGCCGATTATCCCTTGTGAGAATCAAACCCTGTACTATGTGTTTGTAAGGCAAATACCTTAACCATTAGGCCACCCTCCCAATCCCAGGTTACATTCTCACTTGGTACCTCCATCTGTCTTTTGACTGTATTACTGAGATTACACATTATATTTTTTAATCAAATGTCAATAAGTGTATAAATAAATAATAAATGTACTTGAGACAGTGCAGCTGTGCTCTAATACACATGCTATTCCTGATCATACTATGTCGTGCCATAAATAAATAATGAATGTACTTGAAACCGTGCAGCTATGCTCTAATACACATGCTATTCCTGATCATACTATGTCGTGCCATAAATAAATAATAAATGTACTTGAGACAGTGCAGCTGTGCTATAATACACGTGCTATTCCTGAACATACTATGTTGTGCCATAAATAAATAACAAATGTACTTAAGACAGTGCAGCTGTGCTCTAATACACATGCTATTCCTGATCATACTATGCTGTGCCATCAATAAATAAGAAATGTACTCGAGACCGTGCAGCTATGCTCTAATACACATGCTATTCCTGATCATACAAGTCATGCCATAAATGCATAATAAATGTACTTGAGACAGTGCAGCTGTGCTCTAATACACATGCTATTCGTGATCATACTATGTCGTGCCATAAATAAATAATAAATGTACTTGAGACAGTGCAGCTGTGCTCTACTACACATGCTATTCCTGATCATAATGTGTCGTGCCATAAATAAATAAGAAATGTACTTGAGACTGTGCAGCTGTGCTCTAATACACATGCTATTCCTGATCATACTATGTCATGCCATGAATAAATAATAAATGTACTTGAGACAGTGCAGCTGTGCTCTACTACACATGCTATTCCTAATCATACTGTGTCTTGCCATAAATAAATAGTAACTGTACTTGAGAGCATGCAGCTGTGCTCTAATGCACATGCTATTCCTGATCATACAAGTCGTGCCATCAATACATAATAAATGTACTTGAGACAGTGCAGCTGTGCTCTAATACGCAAGCTACTCCTGATCATACTATGTCGTGCCATAAATAAATAATAAATGTACTTGAGACAGTGCAGCTGTGCACTACTACACATGCTATTCCTGATCAAACTGTGTCGTGCCATAAATAAATAATAAATGTACTTGAGACCATGCAGCTGTGCTCTAATACACATGCTATTCCTGATCATACTATGTCGTGCCATAAATAAATAATAAATGTACTTGAGACAGTGCAGCTGTGCTCTACTACACATGCTATTCCTAATCATAGTGTGTCATGCCATAAATAAATAATAAATGTACTTGAGACCGTGCAGCTGCACTCTAATACACATGCTACTCCTGATCATATTGTGTTGTGCCATAAATACATAATAAATGTACTTGAGACCATGCAGCTATGCCCTAATACGCATGCTATTCCTGATCATACTATGTCGTGCCATAAATAAATAGTAAATGTACTTGAGACCTTGCAGCTGTGTTCTAATACACATGCTATTCCTGATCATGCTGTGTCGTGCCATAAATACATAATAAATGTACTTGAGACAATGCAGCTATGCTCTAATACACCTGCTATTCCTGATCATACAAGTCGTGCCATAAATGAATAATAAATGTACTTGAGACCGTGCAGCTGTGCTCCAATAAACATGCTATTCCTGATCATACTGTGTCGTGCCATAAATACATAATAAATGTACTTGAGACAGTGCAGCTATGCTTTAATACACATGCTATTCCTGATCATACAAGTCATGCCATAAATAAATAATAAATGTACTTGAGACAGTGCAGCTATGCTCTAATACATATGCTATTCCTGATCATACAAGTTGAGCCATAAGTAAATAATAAATGTACTTGAGACTGTGCAGCTGTGCTCTAATACACATGCTATTCCTGATCATATAAGTCGTGCCATAAATAAAAAGTAAATGTGCTTGAGGCAGTGCAGCTGTGTTCTAATACACATGCTATTCCGAAAAATAATATGTTGTGCCATAAATAAATAATAAATGTACTTGAGACAGTGCAGCTGTGCTCTAATACACATGCTATTCCTGATCATACAGTCGTGCCATAAATAAATAATAAATGTATTTGAGACCGTGCAGCTGTGCTCTAATACACATGCTATTCCAGATCATACAAGTTGTGCCATAAATAAATAATAAATGTACTTGAGACCGTGCAGCTGTGCTCTAATACACATGCTATTTCTGATCATACAAGTCATGCCATGAATAAATAATAAATGTACTTGAGACAGTGCAGCTATGCTCTAATACACATGATATTCCTGATTATACAAGTCGTGCCATAAATAAATAATAAATGTACTTGAGACCGTGCAGCTGTGCTCTAATACACATGCAAATCCTGATAATACTATGTCGTGCCATAAATAAATAATAAATGTACTTGAAACCGTGCAGCTGTACTCTAATACACGTGCTACTCCTGATCATATTATGTCGTGCCATAAATAAATAATAAATGCACTTGAGACCATGCAGCTGTGCTCTAATACACATGCCATTCTTGATCATACTATGTCGTTCCATAAATAAATAATAAATGTACTTCAGACAGTGCAGCTGTGCTCTAATACACATGCTATTCCTGATCATACTATGTCGTGCCATGAATAAATAATAAATGTACTTGAGACCGTGCAGCTGTGCTCTAACACACATGCTATTCCCGATCATACAAGTCGTGCCATAAATAAATAATAGATGTACTTGAGACCATGCAGCTGTGCTCTAATACACACGCTATTCCTGATCATACAAGTCGTGCCATAAATAAATAATAAATGTACTTCGGACAGTGCAGCTTTGCTCTAATACACATGCTATTCCTGATCATACAAGTCGTGCCATAAATAAATAATAAATGTACTTGAGACCGTGCAGTTGTGCTCTAATACACATGCTATTCCAGATCATACATCGTGCCATAAATAAATAAATGTACTTGAGACAGTGCAGTTGTGTTCTAATACACATGCTATTCCAAAACATACTATGTTGTGCCATAAATAAATAATAAATGTAATTGAGACCATGCAGCTGTGCTCTAATACACCTGCTATTCCTGTTCATACAAGTCGTGCCATAAATAAATAATAAATGTACTTGAGACAGTGCAGCTGTGTTCTAATGCACATGCTATTCCTAATCATACTATGTTGTGCCATGATGAAATAATAAATGTAATTGAGACAGTGCAGCTATGCTCTAATACACATGCTATTCCTAATCATACTATGTTGTGCCATAAATAAATAATAAATGTACTTGAGACCATGCAGCTGTGCTCTAATACACATGCTATTCCAGATCACACTGTGTGGTGCCATAAATACATAATAAATGTACTTGAGACCATGCAGCTATACTCTAATACACATGCTATTCCTGATCATACTATGTCGTGCCATAAATAAATAATAAATGTACTTGAGACAGTGCAGCTGTGCTCTAATACACATGCTATTCCTGATCATACTGTGTCGTGCCATAAATAAATAGTAAATGTACTTGAGACCATGCAGCTGTGCTTGAATACACATGCCATTCCTGATCATACTATGTCGTGCCATAAATAAATAATAAATGTACTTGAGACCATGCAGCGGTGCTCTAATACACATGCTATTACTGATCATACAAGTCGTACCATAAATAAATAATAAATGTACTTGAGACAGTGCAGCTATGCTCTAATACACGTGCTATTCCTCATCATACAAGTCGTGCTATAAATAAATAATAAATGTACTTTAGACAGTGCAGCTATGCTCTAATACACATGCTATTCCTGATCATACTATGTCGTGCAATAAATAAATAATGAATGTACTTGAGACCGTGCAGCTGTGCTCTAATACACATGCTATTCCTGATCATACTATGTCGTGCCATAAATAAATAATAAATGTACTTGGGAGAGTACAGCTGTGCTCTAATACACGTGCTATTCCTGAACATACTCTGTCATGCCATAAATAAATAATAAATGTACTTGAGACTGTGCAGCTGTGCTCTACTACACATGCTATTCCTGATCATACTGTGTCGTGCCATAAATAAATAGTAACTGTACTTGAGACCATGCTGCTGTGCTCTAATACACATGCTATTCCTGATCATACTTTGTCATGCTATAAATAAATAATAAATGTACTTCAGACAATGCAGCTATGCTCTAATACACGTGCTACTCCTGATCATACTATGTTGTGCCATAAATAAATAATAAATGTACTTGAGAAAGTGCAGCTGTGCTCTAATACACATGCTACACCTGATCATATTGTGGTGTGCCATAAATAAATAATAAATGCACTTGAGACCATGCCGCTGTGCTCTAATACACATGCTATTCCTGATCATACAGTGTTGTGCCATAAATACATAATAAATGTACTTGAGACCATGCAGCTTTGCTCTAATACACGTGCTATTACTGATCATACTGTATCATGCCATAAATAAATAATAAATCTACTTGAGACCGTGCAGCTGTGCTCTAATACACGTGCAATTCCTGATCATACTGTGTCATGCCACCAATAATAAATGTACTTCAGACAGTGCAGCTGTGCTCTAATACACATGCCATTCCTGATCATACTATTTCATGCCATAAATAAATAATAAATGTACTTGAGACAGTGCAGCTATGCTCTAATACACATGCTATTCCTGATCATACTATGTTGTGCCATAAATAAATAATAAATGTACTTGAGACCATGCAGCTGTGCTCTAATACACATGCTATTCCTGATCATACAAGTCGTGCCATAAATAAATAGTAAATGTACTTGAGACCGTGCAGCTATGCTCTAATACACATGCTATTCCTGATCATACTATGTCGTGCCATAAATAAATAATAACTGTACTTGAGACCGTGCAGCTATGCTCTAATACACATGCTATTCCTGATCATACAAGTCGTGCCATAAATAAATAATAAATGTACTTGAGACCCTGCAGCTGTGCTCTAATACATTTTATTCCTGATCATACTGTGTCGAGACATAAATACATAATAACTGTACTTGAGACCGTGCAGCTGTGCTCTAATACATGTGCTATTCCTGATCATACAAGTCACGCCATAAATAAATAATAAATGTACTTGAGGCCATGCAGCTGTGCTCTAATACACATGCTACTCTTGATCATACTATGTCATGCCAGAAATAAATAATAAATGTACTTGAGACAGTGCCGCTATGCTCTAATACACATGCTATTCCTGATCATACTATGTCGTACCATAAATAAATAAGAAATGTACTTGAGACCATGCAGCTATGCTCTAATACACA
Organism: Protopterus annectens; assembly: GCF_019279795.1. Classification (NCBI taxonomy): domain Eukaryota; kingdom Metazoa; phylum Chordata; order Ceratodontiformes; family Protopteridae; genus Protopterus; species Protopterus annectens. The sequence continues at coordinate 777,907,021 of NC_056750.1, read as the reverse complement.
TGCTGTTCCTGATCATACTATGTTGTGCCATAAATAAATCATAAATGTACTTGAGACCGTGCATCTGTGCTCTAATGCACATGCTATTCCTAATCTTACAATTCATGCCATAAATAAATAACACAGTGGGTAAAACATGGAATTCTCTTCCACCTAGTCTCACCGATTCAACCTCCCTAAATACTGTCAAGAAAGGCCTCTCCCACCACTTCAAATCCCACTGGCTTTGCCAATGTTCTAATCCAGACTAATCCATAGCTCCCCCTCCACTTCCTCAGTAAATTTACTATCCACCTAAGCCTTAAGCCATCTACTCTCTACCTGAAACTAGCTATATGACGGTTTGTTTCTTTTAATAATTGTTATTGTACATACTAATGTAACTTTTTTCTTACCTGTGTATGAAATGTACAACTACAATCGTATGTTATCTGTCAAATATTGTTGTAACCTACTTTGTACTATTGGAGCTTTTCTTCCCGGGCCTCCGCTGAAAACGGACATGTGTCCAGTCGGACTTTCCCGGTCAACAAATGTAAAATAAAATAAAAATAAATAAATAAAATAAATGTACTTGAGACCATGCAGCTGTGCTCTAATACACATGCTATTCCTGATCATACAAGTCGTGCCATAAATAAATAATAAATGTACTTGAGACCGTGCAGCTATGCTCTAATACACGTGCTATTCCTGATCATACTGTGTCGTGCCATAAATACATGATAAATGTACTTGAGACAGTGCAGCTGTGCTCTAATATGCATACTATTCCTGAGAATACTATGTCATGCCATAAATAAATAATAAATATACTTGAGACCATGCAGCTCTGCTCTAAAACACATGCTACTCCTGATCATACTGTGTCATGCCATAAATATACAATAAATGTACTTGAGACCATGCCGCTGTGCTCTAATACACATGCTATTCCTAATCATACAAGTCATGCCATAAATAAATAATAAATGTACTTGAGACAGTGCAGCTGTGCTCTAATACACATGCTACTCCTGAACATACAATTCGTGCCATAAATAAATAATACATGTACTTGAGACAGTGCAGCTGTGTTCTAATGCACATGCTATTCTGAAACATACTATGATGTACCATAAATAAATAATAAATGTAATTGAGACAGTGCAGCTATGCTCTAATACACATGCTATTCCTAATCATACTATATCGTGCCATAAATAAATAATAAATGTACTTGAGACAATGCAACTGTCCTCTAATACATATGCTATTCCAGATCATACTGTGTCGTGCCATAAATACATAATAAATGTACTTGAGACCATGCAGCTATACTCTAATACACATGCTATTCCTGATCATACTATGTTGTACCATAAATAAATAATAAATGTACTTGAGACAGTGCAGCTGTGCTCTAATACACATGCTATTCCTGATTATACTGTGTCGTGCCATTAATAAATAATAAATGTACTTGAGACCATGCAGCTGTGCTGGAATACACATGCCATTCCTGATCATACTATGTCATGCCATAAATTAATAATAAATGTACTTGACACAGTGCAGCTGTGCTCCAATACATATGCTATTCCTGATCATACTATGTCGTGCTGTCAATAAATAATAAATGTACTTGAGACCGTGCAGCTGTGCTCTAATACACGTGCTATTCCTGACCATAGAAGTTGTGCCATAAATAAACAATATATGTACTTGAGACCATGCAGCTGTGCTCTAATACACATGCTATTCCTGATCATACAAGTCGTGCCATGAATAAATAATAAATGTACTTGAGACCATGCAGCTGTGCTCTAATACACATGCTATTCCTGATCATAAAAGTCGTACCATTAATAAATAATAAATGTACTTGAGACAGTGCAGCTATGCTCTAATACACGTGCTATTCCTCATCATACAAGTCATGCTATAAATAAATAATAAATGTACTTTAGACAGTGCAGCTATGCTCTAATACACATGCCATTCCTGATCATACTATGTCGTGCAATAAATAAATAATGAATGCACTTGAGACCGTGCAGCTGTGCTCTAATACACATGCTATTCCTGATCATACTATGTCGTGCCATAAATAAATAATAAATGTACTTGGGAGAGTACAGCTGTGCTCTAATACACGTGCTATTCCTGAACATACTATGTCGTGCCATAAATAAATAATAAATGTACTTGAGACCATGCAGATATGCTCTAATACACGTGCTATTCCTGATCATACTATGTCGTGCCATCAATAAATAATAAAGGTACTTGAGACCGTGCAGCTGTGCCCTAATACACGTGCTATTCCTCATCATACAAGTCATGCTATAAATAAATAATAAATGTACTTTAGACAGTGCAGCTATGCTCTAATACACATGCCATTCCTGATCATACTATGTCGTGCAATAAATAAATAATGAATGTACTTGAGACCGTGCAGCTGTGCTCTAATACACATGCTATTCCTGATCATACTATGTCGTGCCATAAATAAATAATAAATGTACTTGGGAGAGTACAGCTGTGCTCTTATACACGTGCTATTCCTGAACATACTATGTCGTGCCATAAATAAATAATAAATGTACTTGAGACCATGCAGATATGCTCTAATACACGTGCTATTCCTGATCATACTATGTCGTGCCATCAATAAATAATAAAGGTACTTGAGACCGTGCAGCTGTGCTCTAATACACATGCTATTCCTGATCATACTATGTCGTGCCATAAATAAATAATAAATGTACTTCAGACAATGCAGCTGTGCTCTACTACACATGCTATTCCTGATCATACTGTATCGTGCCATAAATAAATAATAAATGTACTTGAGACCGTGTAGCTGTGCTCTAATACACATGCTATTCCTGATCATACTGTGTTGTGCCATAAATAAATAGTAACTGTACTTGAGACCATGCTGCTGTGCTCTAACACACAAAAACATACTCGGAGGCTCTAAATAAAAATCTGCCTAAGCAGCAGAGACCTCCAAAGCAGACACCCAAGCAACCACTACCCCAAAACAAAACACGTGCAACACATAGCTCACAAAGCCAGTGTGCCGAACAGTCACAGCCCTTAAGGCTAAACAACACACCTGATACACTTGTAATAGGTGACTCTATCGTCAGGCACACTGACGTCCCGCTCACCAGGCTGAAAAAGGAGAAGGTCACGGTGAGCTGCCTGTCGGGCGCTAGGATCCGCCACATAACACAAGCACTCAGGTCACTCCAAGGCAAGTACAAATATGACTCAGTCATTGTCCATGCTGGTGTGAATGACCTGAGACGTACCTCCCTGGACTACATGAAAAGAGACATAGAGGAGCTCTCTGAGCATGTAGCCCAGGCCGGTAAGACCCTGACCTTGAGTAGCAACTTACCCTCACCAAGAATGATGCCACAATATGAAGACAAGATGATCAATTTCAAAAATTGGCTTAAGTGTTGGTGTCATTCAAAGGGGATCCAATGCCTGTCAGCCTGGGATGACATGCTCGACAAGCCACGATGCTTCGCTAGGGACGGCTTGCACCTGTCACCCCTGGGCTTTCGGATATTGGCAAAGGCTCTTGCTACCCCCATAGTGCCTTTTTTAGGAAAGGCTCAAAAGACAAACCCACCTCCATAGGTATCACAAGGGATAAGAAACTGAGTAATGCTACTCAATGCCAGAAGTCTAAACCTCAAGATGCACACACTCAAAACTCTCCTTAGCATGGAGAACATCGATATCTGTGCAGTAACAGAAACCTGGTTCAAGGCTCCCGAGAGCACCCCAGCACTACCAAGTTATACCTCATACCATGCTTTTCGGCCCCAAAACTTGGACCGAACCACAAAAGGAGGGGGAGTATCAATATTCGTCAAAGATACCCACACCTCCAGGTTGGTGGCACAGCACGAAGCATCAGAGACTATCTATGTGCAACTAACAGACCACCCTCCCAAACACAGGAACCCCACTCGGCCTTCCTGAGAATACTGGAAAATATGAAGGTCTCTCCAAACACCATTATATTGGGTGATTTTAACTACCCAAACATAGACTGGGAGCATTACTCTAGCTCCAACACCGTAGCCCAAAGGTTCCTAGAATTTATAAACTCAAATGCTATGGAACAACTTGTTACCACTCCCACAAGAGGGGAAAACATACTGGACCTGATCATCACCAACATGGGGGCACTATGCTCCAGACCAGAAGTGTATCCCTCACTGGTAAGATCAGACCATAAACTAATCTCACTGGATATTCACATCCCGACCCCACCCCCTGCCCAGAAAACCACAGTGAAAAACTTCTCTAAAGCAAATTTCACATGCCTCCAAACCGAGGCAAAATCCTTCAAAGCCCCCGAGCCTATGGAAAATACGGCCCAGACCGCAGAATCCTTTATAAATGCATTCTATGAACACCTTCAGGAAGGCATGGATCATGCAATCCCAAATAAAACCAAGACCCAATCCTCCAAAGGCAGATGTCCTGTCTGGTGGACCCCAGCCATAAACAAACTATACAATAGAAGGAGGAAGCTACTACATGATAGAGCAAAATCCCAAAAAGGGAAGGCATCTTTGATCAGTATTAGCAAAAAACTATGGGCACTCATAAAATCATCTAAGGCCAGCTTTGAGAGAAAAATTGCACAGGATACTAAGGATAATCACAAGGCTTTCTTTAGTTATGTTAGGAACCTGGGTGGGAATTCCCAGATATGCTCAGAATTAGTCCAAAATGACAAAAAATACACTGAGCCCACAGACATTGCCAACATCTTAGCTGACAGGTTCAGTGCAAACTTCTCCCCCCCTCCCCACCAAAAGGGCAAATATCTATCCCAACAGAGTGCTGCCCCCCTGACATCTCAGATGCTCAGGTAAGAGCCGCCTTCTCCAAAGCAAAAAACACAGCATCAATGGGACCAGATGGTGTCCCGGGCTGCGTCCTACATGAACTCCAAGAAGAGCTAAACCCAAACATAAAACTACTGTTCAATCTTAGCCTTACTACAGGATATGTACCCAAAGAGTGGCGTACAGCAACAGTGGTCCCTCTCCACAAAGGTGGTGCCTCACCTGATCCTGGAAACTATCGCCCCATAAGCCTGACTAGCTTGGTCTGCAAAGCTATGGAAAGGATCATCATGGACCTCATAAATAAAGATATTGGGGACCTACAGACACTGGATCCTACCCAGTTTGGCTTTGTTAAGGGCAGATCCTACCTCTTAAACCTGGTTGATTTCTTTGAAACAGTCACCAAGGCCATTGACGAGGGGAAGGTGGTCCACACAGCCTACCTGGACCTCGCAAAAGCCTTTGATACAATACCCCACTCGGGCATTATAGATAAGCTCACCAGCTTAAATATAAACCCCTATGTCACTAGATGGGTTGCAAACTGGCTCAAGGACAGAACCCACATGGTTAGAATTGCTGGAGCCATGTTAGACTCCAAACCAGTTACAAGTGGCGTCCCACAAGGCTCAGTCCTGGGACCTCTCTTGTTCGGTATATATTTCTCAGCGGTACAGGCCAACATGGAAGGACTGTGGCTGACCAAGTTCACAGATGACTGCAAACTGGGCGCCATAATCGACTCTCCAGCCGACACAAGCATCCTCCAAAAGGGCCTCATAGAAACAGACAACTGGTGCCAGAGCCATGGCCTCAAGCTAAACGCCAAAAAGTGTATAGTCATCCCCTTTGGCAAAAACAAAGTGCCCACAAATTACCACATAGGTGGTAATCCATTAAGTACAGAAGAAATAATTAGGGACGTGGGGACCCAAGTTGATAGCAATCTCTCATTTGACAACCACATGGCCAAAGTGGTTAGAAAAACATTTTATATAGCCCACCTAATCATGAAGGGATTCACATCTAGATCAGGGGAGGTCATCGTGCCTCTTTACTCATCCCTCATCAGGCCCATAATTGAGTACAATGCCCCTTTTGGGATGTACCTTACCAGACACCTGCAGCAACTGGAAAGACCCCAAAAGTACCTCACCAAAAGGATCAAAGGGCTCAAACAGATGCCATATGCTGCCCGGTTAAAGAAACTCCAGCTCTACTCAGTGGCATACCGCCTGCTGAGAGGCGATCTGTGCCTGACGTATAAAGCCATGTCCAACCTGGAATTAATGGACATGCTGCACCTCAGAAAATCCAAATCCCATCGAGCTACGCGCTCGAGACTTGAACCTCAGCACTGAAATAAATAGGACATGCTGGAGGGACAGATTCATAACCCAGAGGCTCCCTTCACTCTGGAATAACATCCCATTCCAGGTTAGGCAGAGTCCCACATTGACTCTCTTCAAGAGGAATCTTGATGAGTGGATGGGAGATCATAGGTTTACCCCGGCTATCACTTCTGTGTCACTGTTAGACAGAGACACAGTATACTAACCTCAAAAAAAGGCATAGCAAAATTAATTTAAAATGGGTGGCGAAAGCCAAACACACTCTGGCTAGGCTTATAAATGCCCTAGGGCAGATAGCCTAGTATGAACCTATGAACCTATAATAAACATGCTATTCCTGATCATACTATGTCATGCTATAAATAAATAATAAATGTACTTGAGACAGTGCAGCTATGCTCTAATACACGTGCTACTCCTGATCATACTATGTTGTGCCATAAATAAATAATAAATGGACTTGAGAAAGTGCAGCTGTGCTCTAATACACATGCTACACCTGATCATATTGTGGTGTGCCATAAATAAATAATAAATGTAATTGAGACCATGCCGCTGTGCTCTAATACACATGCTATTCCTGATCATACAGTGTTGTGCCATAAATACATAATAAATGTACTTGAGACCATGCAGCTTTGCTCTAATACACATGCTATTACTGATCATACTGTGTCATGCCATAAATAAATAATAAATGTACTTGAGACCGTGCAGCTGTGCTCTAATACACGTGCTATTCCTGATCATACTGTGTCATGCCACTAATAATAAATGTACTTCAGACAGTGCAGCTGTACTCTAATTCACATGCCATTCCTGATCATACTGTGTCATGCCATAAATAAATAATAAATGTACTTGAGACAGTGCAGCTATGCTCTAATACACATGCTATTCCTGATCATACAAGTCGTGTCATAAATAAATAATAAATGTACTTGAGACAGTGTAGCTGTGCTCTATTGCACATGCTATTCCTGATCATACTATGTCGTGCCATAAATAAATAATAAATGTACTTGAGACCGTGCAGCTGTGCTCTAATACACATGCTATTCCTGATCATACAAGTCGTGCCATAAATAAATAGTAAATGTACTTGAGACCGTGCAGCTATGCTCTAATACACATGCTATTCCTGATCATACTATGTCGTGCCATAAATAAATAATAACTGTACTTGAGACCGTGCAGCTATGCTCTAATACACATGCTCTTCCTGATCATACAAGTCGTGCCATAAATAAATAATAAATGTACTTGAGACCGTGCAGCTGTGCTCTAATACACTTTATTCCTGATCATACTGTGTCGCAACATAAAAACATAATACCTGTACTTCAGACCGTGCAGCTGTGCTCTAATACACGTGCTATTCCTGATCATACAAGTCATGCTATAAATAAATAATAAATATACTTGAGACCATGCAGCTGTGCTCTAGTACACATGCTACTCCTGATCATACTATGTCATGTCAGAAATAAATAATAAATGTACTTGAGACAGTGCAGCTATGCTCTAATACTCATGATATTCCTGATCATACTATGTCGTACCATAAATAAATAAGAAATGTACTTGAGACCGTGCAGCTATGCTCTAATACACATGCTGTTCCTGATCATATTATGTTGTGCCATAAATAAATGATAAATGTACTTGAGACCGTGCATCTGTGCTCTAATGCACATGCTATTCCTGATCTTACAATTCGTGCCATAAATAAATAATAAATGTACTTGAGACCATGCAGCTGTGCTCTAATACACATGCTATTCCTGATCATACAAGTCGTGCCATAAATAAATAATAAATGTACTTGAGACTGTGCAGCTATGCTCTAATACAAGTGCTATTCCTGATCATACTGTGTCGTGCCATAAATACATAATAAATGTACTTGAGACAGTGCAGCTGTGCTCTAATATGCATACTATTCCTGAGCATACTATGTCATGCCATAAATAAATAATAAATATAATTGAGACCATGCAGCTGTGCTCTAATACACATGCTACTCCTGATCATACTGTGTCATGCCATAAATAAATAATAAATGTACTTGAGACCATGCCGCTGTGCTCTAATACACATGCTATTCCTGATCATACAAGTCGTGCCATAAATAAATAATAAATGTACTTGAGACAGTGCAGCTGTGCTCTAATACACATGCTACTCCTGAACATACAATTCGTGCCATAAATAAATAATAAATGTACTTGAGACAGTGCAGCTGTGCTCTAATACACATGCTATTCCTGATCATAGTATGTCGTGCAATAAATAAATAATAAATGTACTTGAGACAATGCAGCTGTGCTCTAATACACATGCTACTCCTGAACATACAAATCGTGCCATAAATAAATAAGAAATGTACTTGAGACCGTGCAGCTGTGCTCTAATACACATGCCATTCCTGATCATACTGTGTCATGCCATAAATAAATAATAAATGTACTTGAGACAGTGCAGCTATGCTCTAATACACATGCTACTCCTGAACATACAATTTGTGCCATAAATAAATAATAAATGTACTTGAGACAGTGCAGCTATGCTCTAATACACATGCTCTTCCTGATCATACTATGTCGTGCCATCATTATATAATAAATGTACTTGAGACCGTGCAGCTGTGCTCTAATGCACATGCTCTTCCTGATCATACTATGTCGTGCCATCAATATATAATAAATGTACTTGAGACCGTGCAGCTGTGCTCTAATACACATGCTACTCCTGAACATACAAGTTGTGCCATAAATAAATAATAAATGTACTTGAGACAGTGCAGCTGTGCTCTAATACACATTCTACTCCTGAACATACAATTCGTGCCATAAATAAATAATTGTATGTAATTGTAAATGGTGCAGGCTTTGTATGCCTGGCGTTCTAGTTGGGTAGTAGAGGGGGGTAAGTTCTTTAGGGTAAAGAGTTAAGGGAATACATGTTTGGCCCTTTGGATAGTGGAATCCTATGTGTTTTTGGTTTTCATAACTAGATAATAAGTAGGAGATGATAATAGTTGGTAATAGAAAAGGGATGATTAGATTCTTTACTTTTGGCATTTTAATGAGGAGTAGTAGTAAGATGCGATAGTTAAGCTAGGGTTTTAATTGCCTAGTGCTAGTTGGTTATAGTGACTATAGGAAGACTAAGACAGGGGAAGGCAATAGGCTTGTCTATGGGGATGATGATAGAGGAAGTAATTAGTGGGTGGACTAGCGTGATTGGTTCTGAGGTAAGTGGGGTGTGGTTATTTTGAGCTAATAAATGTAGGGATAGTGGGGGTGGGTGGGATAAGGGGGCAGGGTGGGGAGCGAAGCAAGCCCAAGCGAAGCGAGGGCGAAGCGGGCTAACTCAGGAGATTTCTTGGTCCTAAAGATCAACCACTACAGGTACATGCAAGAGATTTAGAGGTAAAAAAAGCCAAACTTACACTCTAGTCTCACGCTGATGTTTTAACTTAATTAGCTTAGAGCTGGGTTTTAATGTGGGTATTATTTAGCAGGAAGGTTTCAGCTATGTATTATACTGTTGGTTGCCAGCCCAAGCTGTCCTGAGGTATTGAAGTTACATAGACAAGTTAGAAATTGCGTATGTAATAACCTACAGATTTCTTTGTAGAGGGGTTGGTAGCTGTAGCCTGTTAGTGCAATCGCACTGTGTTACAGGTCTTCTCGGCTCAATTCCGAACACTTGGAAGCCAGGCGAAAGTTAAACTATAGAAGTGTTCTGTGCATAAGTGTATGCGTATGCAACTACCTAGGGAGAGATAACATAAGCACATATAAATTATCATGAATATATCCCCTTGCAGCAGTAACTTTGATTGTAACAGCAAATGATTACAGAGGCAGTTGTTTAAAACAGCATTGATAGATTTCCAGTACGAGCATTATACAAGCAGCAAATAAACCCTGGGTAATCAATTGTGAATTGACCGAACAATTAGCAGAAGAACGCTATACAAGCAAGAAATAAAGCCTGAGTAATCAATTTTAAATTAACCAAACATTAGGCAGAAGAACGCAGGCACCATCGCTATCTTTGGAAATTAGCGTTGAGTGTGTATTCAGCGCTCCCAATATTTCTGAGAGTATATAGAAAATGCCAGCAAAGGTTTGGCGTTAGGCTAGATTACGGCGTTCTGAAGTTATAGCATCTAGAGAGTCCTTTTTGATAGGATTCAGCAGTTATGAATCAAAACAGGTGACCGTAACACTGCACAATTACAAGTAACACAAGAAAGCAGAGTTAGAAAGTCCACGTGTATCCAATACTCCTAAACACAGTATCTCGGTACTTTATCAAACAAACTGTAAATTTGAATAGTAATAAAGCGCCAGTTATCTGATTATTCCAGCAGTCATACGCTAATAGCATTAATTCAGTTGTTTCAGTTGTACATACCTCAGGGCAGGAGCGGGCGATAACATAGAAAAACGCAACAGTATCCTATAGTACTGTGGCGGGAACTTAGTAGGGCTTTTAAAAACTTTCATACGTCAGCAAATCACACAACTCAGGAGATTTCTTGGTCCTAAAGATCAACCACTACAGGTACATGCAAGAGATTTAGAGGTAAAAAAAGCCAAACTTACACTCTAGTCTCACACTGATGTTTTAACTTAATTAGCTTAGAGCTGGGTTTTAATGTGGGTATTATTTAGCAGGAAGGTTTCAGCTATGTATTATACTGTTGGTTGCCAGCCCAAGCTGTCCTGAGGTATTGAAGTTACATAGACAAGTTAGAAATTGCGTATGTAATAACCTACAGATTTCTTTGTAGAGGGGTTGGTAGCTGTAGCCTGTTAGTGCAATCGCACTGTGTTACAGGTCTTCTCGGCTCAATTCCGAACACTTGGAAGCCAGGCGAAAGTTAAACTATAGAAGTGTTCTGTGCATAAGTGTATGCGTATGCAACTACCTAGGGAGAGATAACATAAGCACATATAAATTATCATGAATATATCCCCTTGCAGCAGTAACTTTGATTGTAACAGCAAATGATTACAGAGGCAGTTGTTTAAAACAGCATTGATAGATTTCCAGTACGAGCATTATACAAGCAGCAAATAAACCCTGGGTAATCAATTGTGAATTGACCAAACAATTAGCAGAAGAACGCTATACAAGCAAGAAATAAAGCCTGAGTAATCAATTTTAAATTAACCAAACATTAGGCAGAAGAACGCAGGCACCATCGCTATCTTTGGAAATTAGCGTTGAGTGTGTATTCAGCGCTCCCAATATTTCTGAGAGTTTATAGAAAACGCCAGCAAAGGTTTGGCGTTAGGCTAGATTATGGCGTTCTGAAGTTATAGCATCTAGAGAGTCCTTTTTGATAGGATTCAGCAGTTATGAATCAAAACAGGTGACCGTAACACTACACAATTACAAGTAACACAAGAAAGCAGAGTTAGAAAGTCCACGTGTATCCAATACTCCTAAAGACAGTATCTTAGTACTTTATCAAAAAAAAAACTGTAAATTTAAATAGTAATAAAGCGCCAGTTATCTGATTATTCCAGCAGTCATACGCTAACAACATTAATTCAGTTGTTTCAGTTGTACATACCTCAGGGCAGGAGCGGGCGATAACATAGAAAAACGCAACAGTATCCTATAGTACTGTGGCGGGAACTTAGTAGGGCTTTTAAAAACTTTCATACGTCAGCAAATCACACAACTCAGGAGATTTCTTGGTCCTAAAGATCAACCACTACAGGTACATGCAAGAGATTTAGAGGTAAAAAAAGCCAAACTTACACTCTAGTCTCACGCTGATGTTTTAACTTAATTAGCTTAGAGCTGGGTTTTAATGTGGGTATTATTTAGCAGGAAGGTTTCAGCTATGTATTATACTGTTGGTTGCCAGCCCAAGCTGTCCTGAGGTATTGAAGTTACATAGACAAGTTAGAAATTGCGTATGTAATAACCTACATATTTCTTTGTAGAGGGGTTGGTAGCTGTAGCCTGTTAGTGCAATCGCACTGTGTTACAGGTCTTCTCGGCTCAATTCCGAACACTTGGAAGCCAGGCGAAAGTTAAACTATAGAAGTGTTCTGTGCATAAGTGTATGCATGCAACTACAGATTTCTTTGTAGAGGGGTTGGTAGCTGTAGCCTGTTAGTGCAATCGCACTGTGTTACAGGTCTTCTCGGCTCAATTCCGAACACTTGGAAGCCAGGCGAAAGTTAAACTATAGAAGTGTTCTGTGCATAAGTGTATGCGTATGCAACTACAGATTTCTTTGTAGAGGGGTTGGTAGCTGTAGCCTGTTAGTGCAATCGCACTGTGTTACAGGTCTTCTCGGCTCAATTCCGAACACTTGGAAGCCAGGCGAAAGTTAAACTATAGAAGTGTTCTGTGCATAAGTGTATGCGTATGCAACTACCTCAGGGCAGGAGCGGGCGATAACATAGAAAAACGCAACAGTATCCTATAGTCGACATAAATAAATAAGAAATGTACTTGAGACCATGCAGCTGTGCTCTAATACACATGCTACTCCTGAACATACAATTCGTGCCATAAATAAATAATAAATGTACTTGAGACCGTGCAGCTGTGCTCTAATACACATGCTATTCCTGATCATACTATGTCGTGCCATCAATAAATAATAAATGTACTTGAGACCGTGCAGCTGTGCTCTAATACACATGCTACTCCTGAACATACAAGTCGTGCCATAAATAAATAATAAATGTACTTGAGACAGTGCAGATGTGCTCTAATACACATGCTATTCCTGATCATACTGTCATGCCATAAATAAATAATAAATGTACTTGAGACCATGCAGCTGTGCTCTAATACACATGCTACTCCTGAACATACAAGTCGTGCCATAAATAAATAATAAATGTACTTGAGACAGTCCATCTATGCTCTAATGCACATGCTATTCCTGATCATACTATGTCATGCCATAAATAAATAATAAATGTACTTGAGACAGTGCAGCTGTGCTCTAATACACATGCTATTCCTGATCATACTATGTCGTGCAATAAATAAATAATAAATGTACTTGAGACAATGCAGCTGTGCTCTAATACACATGCCATTCCTGATCATACTATGTCGTGCCATAAATAAATAATAAATGTACTTGAGACAGTGCATCTATGCTCTAATGCACATGCTATTCCTGATCATACTATGTCATGCCATAAATAAATAATAAATGTACTTGAGACCATGCAGCTGTGCTCTAATACACATGCTACACCTGATCATACTGTGTCGCGCCATAAATAAATAATAAATGTACTTGAGACCGTGCAGCTGTGCTCTAATACACATGCTACTCCTGAACATACTATGTCATGCCATAAATAAATAATAAATGTACTTGAGACAGTGCATCTATGCTCTAATACACATGCTATTCCTGAACATACAAGTCGTGCCATAAATAAATAATAAATGTACTTGAGACCGTGCAGCTGTGCTCTAATACACATGCTATTCCTGATCATACTATGTCATGCCATAAATAAATAATAAATGTACTTGAGACAGTGCAGCTGTGCTCTAATACACATGCTACTCCTGATCATACAAGTCGTGCTTTCCTTCCTTTTGATTGTCGCTCTCTGCTACAAAAGTATTGTCATGTGCTTCGTCAGCTTGTTAGCTTTGTCTAGCACTGAGCTTTTTTTTTGCTATGCCTTATAGCTATCTACACCATTATATATCCATTTCTAAGCCATTTGTTCTTGTTTTTGGCATGATGAAAAGGATACCCTACACTGTCACATGTCAGCCAACAGTTTTCAGCCCAAACTGTGTATCTATCCCCTCTGCATTTCTAGGGTGTCTACCACAGGGACACCTTTAAGTGATCTGTAAGTGTTACTCCAATAAAGTGAATTACATATTGGGGTGGCATCCTGGGACTCTGCTCCAATCAAATTATGTCATTCCTGTCAAGGAGAAACAGTTACCTGTTCTTTGAGATCTTTTAAATTTCAAAGTTCTGCATGTGTACTGTTGTGAGCATCTAGATATACTACGTGAAGCAACATCATGTCAGCCACTTGTATGCATACCCTCATCCATTGGATTCTTCCTTCTCTGCTGGAAACATCCTATACTTTGAAGACATCTCTTAAAGGTATCATCAGTTTTACTTTATAACCCCTCTGTGTGCTCTGCAGGCACATCCACCATGTAATGGTAGTCTGTTCACTACCCAGGGTACTTGGGTTAATTACCCATTAATGGCACTGAAGTGTAGCACAAGAGAGCTATAAACTCCTGAATCTACCACCCTTTAGATGATATGTTAAACTGAGGTCCCAATCACTCCAGTGGCTCTAGTAGATACAGACACTGGGAACTGACATCGGGCGGCACAATGCCAGGGCACTTCTATGGACTAGGCTTGTAAAGCCTCCAGGGCCATTAGTCTAGTACACACCTTTGAACCTATTTGCCAAAGAGGTGTTAGCTCAGACTGATCTCTGATCTTGTGTGTTTGTCAAAAAGAGCAGTTGAAATTCACTGCTCAGCTGCAATAATTACACTGTTTTGAATGTATATAGCTTAAACTATGTTTCAAATTTCTGTATGAGTGGTGGTGAAATTTGTACATTAATATTTTCTATTGGTGAGACCATGTATTTCTACAACATATACTACACAAATTTGGGTACAGCTGATTTTGCTCAGCTTACAAGTTGCATTTTCAATTACGTCTGGGTCCAGTTTAATCAAAATCCATAGTATATATCAATGCATGTGAATATTACATAGTGTGAAAGTTATTGCCATATGCTATGTCAAATTGTTACTAAATAGAACAGACATAAATGTAAATAACACTGATGTAAATAAATATAGCATTTTGTACATAGTCTAAATAGTATTGCTTCTTTAAAACAGACTGATATATTTTTGTATTAGATAGAAAGGTTTAGTTAATGAACATTTATTCTATTAAAGGTGGGCTTTGGGCCTGTTAAAGAAGTTGGCCTCTTGATGATGTGGAAGTTTGGGCATGGAATATTGGTTTGTAGGACTGTGCTAAAAAAAAAAGAAGACATTCCAGAAAAGGAAGCTTAGATGTCTTCTATTAGGAACTCAAAAAAGAAGAAAGATGAGGAAAAACACCTTTAGATTGTGACAAAACTGGCTTGAGAGACTTTTTTGTGGGCTAACAGAAATAGTCCTTTGTGTAGCTCTATTCCTTCAACGTATACAAAGAAAGTCTTCACCAGTATTTTTTTTTCTGTTCAATAAAGATTCATTGCTTTATGGCATAGTGATCTCTGTTGCAGTATTTTACACCAGTCTGAGTATGTGCATGCGAGTATGTGTGTGTGGTAACCACCCAACTTCTACTTCTGTGCAACTATTCTGTTTATAGTTTTTGCAACTGTCAGAAGTTATCAAAAGAGAGTAAGTTCATGTTAACCCTACTAGGAAAAAATACAGGGATACCTCTCTTCCTCAACAGTGGTATCCACAATCCTTCATAGTGGCCCAACAATTGTAGCAGAAATTATAAGATATAATGAGCTTTTACTCATGAAAAGTGTAATCTCAAATAAATGTTTCCTACTGAAAACCATCCACCATCACCAAATAGATCAACCTAAAATTGAAAATTACCACTGAAGTGGTGCAGAGAGATAAATCCTTAACTACAGCCCAGCTGCCCTGCTCAAGTGGTATAAAGGGATAAAGCCCTAACCATGGCCCAGCTCAGCTGTGTTCGATTAGTGGCTTGGGTGACTGAGAGAGCAGCAGCGAGGGATGGGAGTGCCCATCCTGGGAGGGATGGTGCTCATTGATGATGCTTCCTAAGGTGAGGTTTGATCACTACAGGAAAGCTGTCCTCAAATATAGTCAATAAGCATGGGGATGGGGAAAGAGAAAGCAGGTAGGGCATATAAAAAGAAACTCCCCAGGAAGGAAGCACAGATGGCTGAGCTCCCAGGGTACCTTTAGGATCCATGACTGTATCCACAAAATGCCAGAAAACTCTAGGGATAGGAGGATGGCTGATTAGACTCGACATACAAGTGGGGCACTGGGGGCTGAGCCGGTGCCATGAGGTCTGTGGGACCAAAAACAATGAAAGCATCACGTGGAGAATTATAGCACACTGTTGAGACAAAGCTAAATTATTTTTTTTTATTTTATCAGACAATGTCATACAGTGTAGTAAAGGAACAATATTGTTTGTAAATGAGCTGACAGGACTGCGTACTGCCCATTATGAAGGACATAAACTACTTCACAACATTCTTAAACTTGACAGTACTTAGTCAATTTACAAAGGGCATTCTAACCTCAATTCCACCCTAGCTTCAATCAAAAATATCCTTGCACTGATATTTCAGAATAAGACCCTCTGACAACCTCACTTTTATATTATTTTGTACAGCTTAATACCTTTAAAGAAAGTAAACAAGTGAGTCTCACTGACAGACTCAATGATAGGACCCAGGAGGTCAAAATAGGTGAGGCCACCTCCACCAATAGGCCAGTCACTAGTGAAGTCCCCCAGGGCTCTGTACTGAGTCTGCTCCTTTTCTGCATCTATTTCTCTGAAATGGAAGCAAATGCTGAAGATTTATGGTTGACTAAGTTTGCAGATGATTGCAAGTTGGGGGTTATCATTGACTCCCATGCAGATTGTAGCATTCTTCAAGAAGGTCCATCTCTGACTAACAAATGATGCCGAAGCCATGGTCTTAAACTCAGTGCTAAGAAATGCATAATTGTACCCATTGGAAAGTCAA
Source organism: Protopterus annectens (assembly GCF_019279795.1). Taxonomy (NCBI): domain Eukaryota; kingdom Metazoa; phylum Chordata; order Ceratodontiformes; family Protopteridae; genus Protopterus; species Protopterus annectens. The sequence continues at coordinate 777,890,020 of NC_056750.1, read as the reverse complement.
CCACCCTGCGTAATTACCATGCTGATAATACACCCCTAAGAGTTGTCTCAATGGTCAGGGATCTGGGTACACACATTGACAGCAGCCTTACCTTCGACCACCATGTGGCCACAGTGGTGAGGAAATCCTTTTATGTTGGGCAACTTATAAGTAAGGGCGTGGCATCTTGAGTCAAAGTGATCATTATCCCACTTTACTCTACGCTTATCAGACCAATCACAGAGTACAGTGCTCCCTCTGGTAGGTACCTGGCCAGGAATATGAAGCATCTAGAGTTACGCAGAGGTTCCTTACAAAAAGAATACAAGGCATAATAAACCTGCCTTATGCACCACACCTTAAAGCCCTCTCCCTTTTCCCTCTACTCTGTCTCCTATAGATTACTGAGGGCTGATCTGTGCCTGGGTTACAAGGTATAACAAACCTGCCTTATGCACCACACCTTAAAGCCCTTTCCCTTTCCCTCTACTCTGTCTCCTATAGATTGCTGAGGGGTGATCTGTGCCTGGGTTACAAGGTATAACAAACCTGCCTTATGCACCACACCTTAAAGCCCTTTCCCTTTCCCTCTACTCTGTCTCCTATAGATTGCTGAGGGGTGATCTGTGCCTGGGTTACAAGGTATAACAAACCTGCCTTATGCACCACACCTTAAAGCCCTTTCCCTTTCCCTCTACTCTGTCTCCTATAGATTGCTGAGGGGTGATCTGTGCCTGGGTTACAAGGTATAACAAACCTGCCTTATGCACCACACCTTAAAGCCCTTTCCCTTTCCCTCTACTCTGTCTCCTATAGATTACTGAGGGCTGATCTGTGCCTGGGTTACAAGGTATAACAAACCTGCCTTATGCACCACACCTTAAAGCCCTTTCCCTTTCCCTCTACTCTGTCTCCTATAGATTGCTGAGGGCTGATCTGTGCCTGGGTTACAAGGTATAACAAACCTGCCTTATGCACCACACCTTAAAGCCCTTTCCCTTTCCCTCTACTCTGTCTCCTATAGATTACTGAGGGCTGATCTGTGCCTGGGTTACAAGGTATAACAAACCTGCCTTATGCACCACACCTTAAAGCCCTTTCCCTTTCCCTCTACTCTGTCTCCTATAGATTACTGAGTGGTGATCTGTGCCTGGGTTACAAGGTATAACAAACCTGCCTTATGCACCACACCTTAAAGCCCTTTCCCTTTCCCTCTACTCTGTCTCCTATAGATTACTGAGGGGTGATCTGTGCCTGGGTTACAAGGTATAACAAACCTGCCTTATGCACCACACCTTAAAGCCCTTTCCCTTTCCCTCTACTCTGTCTCCTATAGATTGCTGAGGGGTGATCTGTGCCTGGGTTACAAGGTATAACAAACCTGCCTTATGCACCACACCTTAAAGCCCTTTCCCTTTCCCTCTACTCTGTCTCCTATAGATTGCTGAGGGCTGATCTGTGCCTGGGTTACAAGGTATAACAAACCTGCCTTATGCACCACACCTTAAAGCCCTTTCCCTTTCCCTCTACTCTGTCTCCTATAGATTACTGAGGGCTGATCTGTGCCTGGGTTACAAGGTATAACAAACCTGCCTTATGCACCACACCTTAAAGCCCTTTCCCTTTCCCTCTACTCTGTCTCCTATAGATTACTGAGGGGTGATCTGTGCCTGGGTTACAAGGTATAACAAACCTGCCTTATGCACCACACCTTAAAGCCCTTTCCCTTTCCCTCTACTCTGTCTCCTATAGATTACTGAGGGGTGATCTGTGCCTGGGTTACAAGGTATAACAAACCTGCCTTATGCACCACACCTTAAAGCCCTTTCCCTTTCCCTCTACTCTGTCTCCTATAGATTGCTGAGGGCTGATCTGTGCCTGGGTTACAAGGTATAACAAACCTGCCTTATGCACCACACCTTAAAGCCCTTTCCCTTTCCCTCTACTCTGTCTCCTATAGATTGCTGAGGGGTGATCTGTGCCTGGGTTACAAGGCATAACAAACCTGCCTTATGCACCACACCTTAAAGCCCTTTCCCTTTCCCTCTACTCTGTCTCCTATAGATTGCTGAGGGGTGATCTGTGCCTGGGTTACAAGGTATAACAAACCTGCCTTATGCACCACACCTTAAAGCCCTTTCCCTTTCCCTCTACTCTGTCTCCTATAGATTGCTGAGGGCTGATCTGTGCCTGGGTTACAAGGTATAACAAACCTGCCTTATGCACCACACCTTAAAGCCCTTTCCCTTTCCCTCTACTCTGTCTCCTATAGATTGCTGAGGGGTGATCTGTGCCTGGGTTACAAGGTATAACAAACCTGCCTTATGCACCACACCTTAAAGCCCTTTCCCTTTCCCTCTACTCTGTCTCCTATAGATTGCTGAGGGGTGATCTGTGCCTGGGTTACAAGGTATAACAAACCTGCCTTATGCACCACACCTTAAAGCCCTTTCCCTTTCCCTCTACTCTGTCTCCTATAGATTGCTGAGGGGTGATCTGTGCCTGGGTTACAAGGTATAACAAACCTGCCTTATGCACCACACCTTAAAGCCCTTTCCCTTTCCCTCTACTCTGTCTCCTATAGATTACTGAGGGCTGATCTGTGCCTGGGTTACAAGGTATAACAAACCTGCCTTATGCACCACACCTTAAAGCCCTTTCCCTTTCCCTCTACTCTGTCTCCTATAGATTGCTGAGGGCTGATCTGTGCCTGGGTTACAAGGTATAACAAACCTGCCTTATGCACCACACCTTAAAGCCCTTTCCCTTTCCCTCTACTCTGTCTCCTATAGATTGCTGAGGGCTGATCTGTGCCTGGGTTACAAGGTATAACAAACCTGCCTTATGCACCACACCTTAAAGCCCTTTCCCTTTCCCTCTACTCTGTCTCCTATAGATTGCTGAGGGGTGATCTGTGCCTGGGTTACAAGGTATAACAAACCTGCCTTATGCACCACACCTTAAAGCCCTTTCCCTTTTCCCTCTACTCTGTCTCCTATAGATTGCTGAGGGGTGATCTGTGCCTGGGTTACAAGGTATAACAAACCTGCCTTATGCACCACACCTTAAAGCCCTTTCCCTTTCCCTCTACTCTGTCTCCTATAGATTGCTGAGGGGTGATCTGTGCCTGGGTTACAAGGTATAACAAACCTGCCTTATGCACCACACCTTAAAGCCCTTTCCCTTTCCCTCTACTCTGTCTCCTATAGATTGCTGAGGGGTGATCTGTGCCTGGGTTACAAGGTATAACAAACCTGCCTTATGCACCACACCTTAAAGCCCTTTCCCTTTCCCTCTACTCTGTCTCCTATAGATTGCTGAGGGGTGATCTGTGCCTGGGTTACAAGGTATAACAAACCTGCCTTATGCACCACACCTTAAAGCCCTTTCCCTTTCCCTCTACTCTGTCTCCTATAGATTGCTGAGGGCTGATCTGTGCCTGGGTTACAAGGTATAACAAACCTGCCTTATGCACCACACCTTAAAGCCCTTTCCCTTTCCCTCTACTCTGTCTCCTATAGATTGCTGAGGGGTGATCTGTGCCTGGGTTACAAGGTATAACAAACCTGCCTTATGCACCACACCTTAAAGCCCTTTCCCTTTCCCTCTACTCTGTCTCCTATAGATTACTGAGGGGTGATCTGTGCCTGGGTTACAAGGTATAACAAACCTGCCTTATGCACCACACCTTAAAGCCCTTTCCCTTTCCCTCTACTCTGTCTCCTATAGATTGCTGAGGGGTGATCTGTGCCTGGGTTACAAGGTATAACAAACCTGCCTTATGCACCACACCTTAAAGCCCTTTCCCTTTCCCTCTACTCTGTCTCCTATAGATTGCTGAGGGGTGATCTGTGCCTGGGTTACAAGGTATAACAAACCTGCCTTATGCACCACACCTTAAAGCCCTTTCCCTTTCCCTCTACTCTGTCTCCTATAGATTGCTGAGGGGTGATCTGTGCCTGGGTTACAAGGTATAACAAACCTGCCTTATGCACCACACCTTAAAGCCCTTTCCTTCCCTTTCCCTCTACTCTGTCTCCTATAGATTGCTGAGGGGTGATCTGTGCCTGGGTTACAAGGTATAACAAACCTGCCTTATGCACCACACCTTAAAGCCCTTTCCTTTTCCCTCTACTCTGTCTCCTATAGATTGCTGAGGGCTGATCTGTGCCTGGGTTACAAGGTATAACAAACCTGCCTTATGCACCACACCTTAAAGCCCTTTCCCTTTCCCTCTACTCTGTCTCCTATAGATTGCTGAGGGGTGATCTGTGCCTGGGTTACAAGGTATAACAAACCTGCCTTATGCACCACACCTTAAAGCCCTTTCCTTTTCCCTCTACTCTGTCTCCTATAGATTGCTGAGGGGTGATCTGTGCCTGGGTTACAAGGTATAACAAACCTGCCTTATGCACCACACCTTAAAGCCCTTTCCTTTTCCCTCTACTCTGTCTCCTATAGATTGCTGAGGGGTGATCTGTGCCTGGGTTACAAGGTATAACAAACCTGCCTTATGCACCACACCTTAAAGCCCTTTCCCTTTCCCTCTACTCTGTCTCCTATAGATTGCTGAGGGCTGATCTGTGCCTGGGTTACAAGGTATAACAAACCTGCCTTATGCACCACACCTTAAAGCCCTTTCCCTTTCCCTCTACTCTGTCTCCTATAGATTGCTGAGGGGTGATCTGTGCCTGGGTTACAAGGTATAACAAACCTGCCTTATGCACCACACCTTAAAGCCCTTTCCCTTTCCCTCTACTCTGTCTCCTATAGATTGCTGAGGGCTGATCTGTGCCTGGGTTACAAGGTATAACAAACCTGCCTTATGCACCACACCTTAAAGCCCTTCCCTTTCCCTCTACTCTGTCTCCTATAGATTGCTGAGGGCTGATCTGTGCCTGGGTTACAAGGTATAACAAACCTGCCTTATGCACCACACCTTAAAGCCCTTTCCCTTTCCCTCTACTCTGTCTCCTATAGATTGCTGAGGGCTGATCTGTGCCTGGGTTACAAGGTATAACAAACCTGCCTTATGCACCACACCTTAAAGCCCTTTCCCTTTCCCTCTACTCTGTCTCCTATAGATTGCTGAGGGGTGATCTGTGCCTGGGTTACAAGGTATAACAAACCTGCCTTATGCACCACACCTTAAAGCCCTTTCCCTTTCCCTCTACTCTGTCTCCTATAGATTGCTGAGGGCTGATCTGTGCCTGGGTTACAAGGTATAACAAACCTGCCTTATGCACCACACCTTAAAGCCCTTTCCCTTTCCCTCTACTCTGTCTCCTATAGATTGCTGAGGGCTGATCTGTGCCTGGGTTACAAGGTATAACAAACCTGCCTTATGCACCACACCTTAAAGCCCTTTCCCTTTCCCTCTACTCTGTCTCCTATAGATTGCTGAGGGGTGATCTGTGCCTGGGTTACAAGGTATAACAAACCTGCCTTATGCACCACACCTTAAAGCCCTTTCCCTTTCCCTCTACTCTGTCTCCTATAGATTGCTGAGGGCTGATCTGTGCCTGGGTTACAAGGTATAACAAACCTGCCTTATGCACCACACCTTAAAGCCCTTTCCCTTTCCCTCTACTCTGTCTCCTATAGATTGCTGAGGGGTGATCTGTGCCTGGGTTACAAGGTATAACAAACCTGCCTTATGCACCACACCTTAAAGCCCTTTCCCTTTCCCTCTACTCTGTCTCCTATAGATTGCTGAGGGCTGATCTGTGCCTGGGTTACAAGGTATAACAAACCTGCCTTATGCACCACACCTTAAAGCCCTTTCCCTTTCCCTCTACTCTGTCTCCTATAGATTGCTGAGGGGTGATCTGTGCCTGGGTTACAAGGTATAACAAACCTGCCTTATGCACCACACCTTAAAGCCCTTTCCCTTTCCCTCTACTCTGTCTCCTATAGATTGCTGAGGGGTGATCTGTGCCTGGGTTACAAGGTATAACAAACCTGCCTTATGCACCACACCTTAAAGCCCTTTCCCTTTCCCTCTACTCTGTCTCCTATAGATTGCTGAGGGGTGATCTGTGCCTGGGTTACAAGGTATAACAAACCTGCCTTATGCACCACACCTTAAAGCCCTTTCCCTTTCCCTCTACTCTGTCTCCTATAGATTGCTGAGGGGTGATCTGTGCCTGGGTTACAAGGTATAACAAACCTGCCTTATGCACCACACCTTAAAGCCCTTTCCCTTTCCCTCTACTCTGTCTCCTATAGATTGCTGAGGGGTGATCTGTGCCTGGGTTACAAGGTATAACAAACCTGCCTTATGCACCACACCTTAAAGCCCTTTCCCTTTCCCTCTACTCTGTCTCCTATAGATTACTGAGGGCTGATCTGTGCCTGGGTTACAAGGTATAACAAACCTGCCTTATGCACCACACCTTAAAGCCCTTTCCCTTTCCCTCTACTCTGTCTCCTATAGATTGCTGAGGGGTGATCTGTGCCTGGGTTACAAGGTATAACAAACCTGCCTTATGCACCACACCTTAAAGCCCTTTCCCTTTCCCTCTACTCTGTCTCCTATAGATTGCTGAGGGGTGATCTGTGCCTGGGTTACAAGGTATAACAAACCTGCCTTATGCACCACACCTTAAAGCCCTCTCCCTTTTCCCTCTACTCTGTCTCCTATAGATTGCTGAGGGGTGATTTATGCTTGACTTACAAGGCATCCGCAAACTACACACTTATGAATCTCCTACATATTTGTAAGTCATACAGTACCAGAAATACAAGGTCTAGGGACCTGCATTTTGTCTGTGACGTAAACAGAACATGCTGGAAAGACAGAGATGTGTCCCACAGACTGATCCTCCAATGGAACAGGCTTCCCATCCATGTGAAGATGAGTTAATTTATTACCCAGTTAAGTGCAACATAGACCAGTAAATGGGGAATAGGAAATTTAAACCAGTACAGGCACCCATGTCCCTTATGGCAGGAGATATCTTATAAATCCTTGGCTGTCAATGTCCTATTCACACAGGACATTGTTATTCTTTTGGGAAGACTTAGCTAGTCCTAGAAATGCCCCTCTGGTTATCAGCCTAGAAACAATCTATGAATCTCAAATATGTGCATGCCTCTCAGAGTACATACAATATGCCTGTTTTGATATTGCAATTGAAAATGACAGAGAATACTAATTTTTCATAGAAGGGAGCATTTTGGTCCTCATTTCATAAGAACACCTAAATAAAATGATTCTCATACATATACTGACAAATTATGATATCAAATTCCTCAGAAAAATATATCACAACCCTCCTATACAAAATGTATTTAGCTGGTTGCTCCAGCTATAAGACACACACACACACACACACACACACACACACACACACACACACACACACACACACACACACACACACACACACACACACTATCTTCATGTAATGTAGTTTACTACCCATGACACTAATTGGGGTCTGTATTATCACAGCGAAGATTTCAATAGTCGAACACGATTTGGGCGACACCATGTTTGAATATTGAAACATCTCAAGTGTGAACGGAGATCGTTGTAGAGAATTTTCCCCTTTACTTCAATGCAGTGTGATCTCAGAGTTGGTATATTTAAGTAGCGGGGGTGTGGGGGGTGCAGGGGAGCTTGCCCCCCTGCATACAACCCTTAATGACAGGTTTCCTGTTTTTTTTTCAAACTTCGAACATATGGTGTCACCCAAATGGTATTTGGAGTTGAAAAGTTTCAATCTGATAATATGGACCCACTAATTGAGGGTGGGAGGAGTCATACGCTCAGTGACTAAAAAAAATCTGTATTCAGAAGAAATAAATTATATTTTTGCATCTGATGAAATGACAAACCAGTAAAATATTATTCAGACCACTATTGTACTGAGAGTACTACCAAACTTCACCATAGCACCCCAATGAAAACCAAATGTAATGTAAAATGTCAGACCTTGCAGCAAAGGCACACAAACTAAAGCCCCAGGGCACCTTCACTGAAAGGCTGCACTAGTGATGGTGAACCCTTTGTACACTTCACGTGAGCAATGAATGCAAAAGCATTGTCTTTGGTAACTCGGGTTTTGGTGATCACTGACTTATCACCCAGAACATTGTAACATGTGTCATCTTTAACAAGTGTGTCATAGGTTCTCCATCACTAGGCTATACATTTGTCTATCTCTGAAATTTCATTACAAATCATTTAGCTACTTTTGACATACTATGTTGCTGTTTGACATATATTGTCTCCACTCAACAAGCAATATCAATAATCATGCAATAGTGATCATTTAACTGCCTTTAGCTTTTATACATTGCTTGATATAAATTATACACACATTCTCTGTAGTTTTAATGTCTAATTGAGAAGAAAATGGAAGTTATCATCCTGCCCCAATGTTAACTGTGATACCAAGGACTTTGGTATTCGAGCCGACTGAGGGCTACCCAGGAGCCGGATAACCCATTTGTAAGGACTGCAACAGTGAATACACTCGAACATCTACATTTATGGTAAGTGTACACAACTGTACTTTACTGCTTCAGTATTGAAGCTGCAGCTACAAGCAGCCTACCACAGTACTCAAACTATAAGCTTAAGAATCAGGGCAAACCCAAACAAACAGTGGCAGACAGATGCTCAAAATCAGGAGTAGATTTTAAATATTGGTCTTATATATTTAATTACTAATGTATTTCCCCAAAAATAAAACTGGGTCTTATACTTTTCCCCCGCCAAAATACGCATTAGGGCTTATTATCAGGGGATGCCTTATTTACCCCCCCCCGTACAACAGTCTACATTTATTCATTTATTCATGTACACAAATCGACATTTATTCATGTACACAAATCAACATTTATTCGTGTACACAAATTTACATTTATTTGGTACTTTTCCGTTATTGGGCAACAGTTCTAGGTAACACGTTAACAGTTGTGTGAGAATTCTACATAAACAGTGCAACAAACATTTCAACTTCAGACTATCTACACCTTGGCTTTCACAGTGCAATATTTCATGCTTAGCAGAAAATGCAGATAAATCTCATTACATGTGTATTGGAGGAGGGGAATAAAACAGGTGAATAACTGCCCCTTTTTGAGTGGTGCTGCTTTCTTTATTCCTTACCCAAACCATAAAAGAAGAATGATGGAAAGTCATAAAAATGAAGTCTGGAAACTAGTGGCCTTACTTTGTAATTACCCCTTGATAATGAAACGTTACCTTAATACAATAAAGTCAAAAAACTGGCAAGAGCTTGCTGGCAGCAGAAAGCAGAAGCAATCCATTATGTTGCCCCGATAATGGAAAAGTTATTCAAATACAGTCATGTCATCTTCTTCTGTAACATTGTCAAAAGTCTCCAACCCCTGAATTTCTTGGAACTCCATTTCCTGTAGAACCACTGTCCCCAATCTATCACGCCTAGCAATAGATCTCTCCTTAAATGAGCACTGCTTGTCCATGTAGCCTGCTCCTAGTGCATTGGCACCACAGCTGTCAGTGATTGTATCCCATGGAATCTTCACCCAAGTCACGACCTCTTGCAGGCTAGGCTTCACAAAGTTTCCATGCTGATTTCTCTCCATTCTATTTTCAATGTAGTCATTGAGTTCCATGCACAAATGGTCCTTGAATAGCTTGTTTGTTGCAATATCAAGAGTCTGGAGATGGGCAGTCATTCCTGCGGGAATCATTATTTGATCTATTCTTCTCTGTGCAAGGAAGTTCTTCATGTCTTTAGCGCAGTGAGTGCTGGCTGAATCCCAGACTAGCATACCTCTTTCGCATGGGTGCTGGAACCATAGAGCAAGGGGGGAGGGGCACCCCCCACTTCTGTATACAAATGATATCCGATTTCCCGGTATTTTAAGTTTTAAATTTGTTTTCCAGCTTTTTCAGCTGATGTTATCGCACATGTGATGATGTCAGCTCTGTGAAACGGCCTGCCGGAATTGAGCTTAAGGGCTCAACGTGCAGATCTGCCTTCCCAACTGTTCAGGCTAATGGATAGAGCGGAGCTGCCATTGTAAAGAGCTGAGATGCCATTTTGTATCTGGACGTTGAAAGAAACAGTTGAGATGCCATTTTGTATCCGGGAGCAGATGCTGAAACAGACATTTTCTCAAGGTAGTTTATCATCATGCTGAATGCTGTTTTCAGTGTGTGTGTGTGTGTGTGTGTGTGTGTGTGTGTGTGTGTGTGTGTGTGTGTGTGTGTGTGTGTGTGTGTGTAAATGATGATGGGCAATGGAACAGTCTACCTCAACATGTAGTTCTGTTAAAAAAACTGTGATGGAATGCAAGGATGCATAGTATGGAACACAAGCAGTTCTTAGGGGTAGTGGATAGTTCAATAAACTCTGCAGCTAAACAGCAGAGGAACAAGCAGACATTATGAGCAAGGTTATCCTAGTAACCACCATTTTTTTTTCTTTTTGTTAAAATGGATCAGGTATTCAGAAGAAGAACACATTCAGTTTTCCCATTTAGCTGTTGAACAGGTGTGAAAATGCTTTAAAAAAGTATACCTCTTAGAGCTCTATCATGTATACACCTGAAATGAAAGTTCCTCCCTCTACTTGGATTCCCATGAAACAAAAGGGACCCACCTAATTGAAACCTGTGTTGGCATGCCAGTTCACTGTTGTAGAGTCCTCGAAGGTAACCTAAACCTGAATGAACTCTAGAGGTCACAGCTGCAGATAGGTTAGCCTAATGGTAAAGACAAACTAAGAGGCACACAATGCTAAAAAGAAAACAAGTTAGCTTACTGTGGTGCTAACAGCTCGATTAATTGTGTCATAAACTGAAAGTGAAGATTGCAAACCCTATATAACTGATTGGTGAAAATAAATTCTTGTTTCTAAAACAACCAATCCACTAAACACAGAAGCATTGCATTATCCATAAGGCAGAATTTATTTTCCTTTTTCTCTTTGATATATTACTTCATGAAATGTATGCCTTACAATGTGACTGTTAAGTAAGGCTTAGCAGTTTAAAATTTGTAGACTATGACAGCAGTCTGAGTAAAACAGAATTGCATCTGCCAGAAGCAGCAATCTGAATTCCAAAGGAACACATACTATGACTCAGATGTGCTTCCTATTCATCTTCAGTAAGTTTTCCTATTTGTAGAATGGTTAGATTATTAACATTTTGTATATGCTTGTAGTAAAATGAGGTTATGTTTCTCAGCTTGACTAGAATAAATCAGTCACATTTACAACTTTGAAGCTCAAGAATCAGAGACAAAAACTCAAAATCATGAACAGATTTTAAGTATCTATCTTGTACAAGTAGAAAGCTTTCAGAATAACAAACTTTGCATTAGCAAACATTTTCCTGAAGGATATGAAGACTGAACCTTACATGCCTGTCATTATTTAGTGATTGCAATCCACAACAACTTGCTAAAAAGCTGCAAATACTGTAAGGAACAGATGAAAATACCAATCACTTTCTTTGCCCAAGAATTCTGGACAAAACAAAACATAATGGGGTGACAAATTTAAAATATAATTTTACCTGTTAACCAGGAAAACGCACATTGGACTACAGGACACAGATCATTAATAGCTCATAGCCTTACGTAAGTGCCTGACAACTCTAATACAAAGGTTATAAAAACAACAGGTGTTGCTTGGACATGCATTTTCAGCACAATAAGAACTACAAAAACTCTGACTGTAAATCTTTATCATTTACCAGAAAAGAAAAAAGTTAATGAGGGCATAGGCATAAAAGTGAGACAAAAAAGGAGTTAAGAAAGAGACTACTGTAGTTGAATTAATAATTAAACAGTTGTCAAGCACCACCTCGACCCTTCCACTCTACACTATCCAAGTAATGTATGCATTTCTACACGTCAGCTTACTATTACAAGGAGAGAAAAGCAGTGCACAGTTATTATCAGAAAACCAAAGAAAGGTAGGCTAAAAGCACTTAATAACTGCAGTGTTGAGGAATATGGTGGGGTACAGGATGCATTTGTAATACCTCACTAAAATACAGATAATGTAACCAACATATAAAAAAGAGATGTGATTTACAGAACACCATCTGATAATGCAACGCTTGTATCTTGGGTGGAGATTTGCAATAAAACAACTGAGAAGATAGTAAATATATGATTCAGGGAGCTTGTACTACTCACAGAGGGTATGAAGTCTGAAACTTGAATGTCTGTTATTATTTTCAAACTTCAGTTTTTAATGATTTGCCACTAATTTGCCAAAAAATAAATAAACGCAATTTTATGAAGAATGGAAAAAATCTGGACTTTCTGTGAAAATGTATCCACTTGATAGGTATGACTTCACTCAATATGTTTTGTTGTTTAAAATGCTTCTTACTTTGCTGTTCTTTGATATTTTTTAAGTTCTTTTGTTGCCTATGTAGCCTGGGCCATGCCTGAAAAAGTTCTTTGGGCCAATGTCCCCACTCCATTATCAGATGGTAAATAACATAAACTATAAAGGAGCAATGTAATCTTTAACATAGTTGACACAATGGGTAAGGGCTTTGTCTGTCATGCACAAAATACAAGGCTTGAGCCTGACCAGTGGTTAATGCCTGTTCAGAGTTTACATGTGGTCTCTGTACAGTACTTCCCACCTCCCAAAACATGCTGGGTGTTGTCAACTCAAACTCACCATAAACAAATAACTGGAGTCATTGGTAGCACCACAGACTGTAGGTAGTGCCTGTTGAGGTAAGAATTGTAAAACTAACTACTTTGGGCATTAACTGTGATGTGCAGTATCCTCTAGATAGGAGATCACTCATCACAGACTACACACCATGTCAAGGATAACGACTCAACATTGTAAAAACTGGCTGTTGGTGAGCTGGTCGTGTTGACTAATGCTGCCAAATGGGTTGCAGAGCTGGTCTACTCCAAACTACACAAGGGACCATGATAATGGTCTAAGGGGCCTATGTGTCCTATATGTCAGAGTGTGTCTTCCATAATAGCAGCCCTAGTTCAATAAGCTACTGGATAGGTGGTGTCTGGTTATCGAGCTTGAGTTGGCTAGCATATCACCAGATCATCAATAAGATCTAAAGGTGTTAATGCTCAGTACTACAGGTCTAAACAAAAACCTTCAAATCCTTCAAGCTCTTTTCACAATGCTAACATCTATGCGGTCACTGAGACAATGGTTTAAAGCCACAGATAGCACATCGGCAGTGGAAGGCTATAATACCTTCCACACATTTAGACCAGCAACTACACAGACAGGGGCTAAAGAGGGAGGTATTTCAATTTACATCAAAACTACATCCAAAATTAATATACCTCAAGGCTGGTCAAACAGGGCAATGCACTTGAGCTTTTCCATGTTCAAATCATCACACACAAAAACATATACCTCTTCCTTGCAAGCTATAGGTTCCTCTTTATGGTCCAGGAAAGCCATAGCATGTGTTTAAACTTAATGGAAACACTCACCATCCAACCCAATATCATATTCATGGGTAACTTTAATTACCCCACTATTAACTGGGAATAATTTAGGACAGTAAACTTGCAGGCAAAGAAATTCCTGGACCAGATTGTCAATACATCAAACAGGCATGCAGATATACTGGGTCTGGTCCTCACTAATATGGGAGAGTGCTGCACACCCCCTAGTGTAAAGTCTTCTCAGATAAGGTCACATCACAAAATGGTCTTCTTTGAAGTAAAAATAAATCTTGGAACTGCAGCTAACTCTGGAATGTTCAAGAACTATTCAAAGGCTAACTTTCTACTACTAAGTGCTAATCTGGCAACATTTCAAGTCCCCCAAAAACCTGAGAATGCTGCTGCCTATGCAGAACTCTTCACTGAAACTCTATACAAGCATGTTATTAGCTGTGCAGAGGCAGCTGTACATACCAGGAAGAATAGAACTAACTCAAAAAACAAGATCCATGGTGAAATCACAACATCAATAGGCTGTATAGCAAAAAAAAAAAAAAGAAAATCATGGCAAAAATTAGGAGGTATAGCACCCAGCAGGATAAAAGAACTCCTATACTATACAAACAACTCAGAGGGCAAATGAAGTCTAACAAAGCCAAATTTGCAGTAAATCTGGCCTTCCAGGCCAAGAACAACCACAAAGCATTCTTTAGCTATGTCTGCAACCTCAAAGGCAATACAGAAGTGTTAGTACAGAGCTGATTTTCAATGCAGCCACCTATACTGACCCTATAGGGTCCAAATGAAGAGATAATGTACCAGCAAGCGGAGTAGCATTGCTGAAATTGAATTCATCCTCAAGTCTTGGTGAGTACCTTCACAAGGTGGACCTTGTTTTTCACAAAATCTCACCAAGACATCACTGATATATAGACTGGATTTTATATCCCATATATCATGGACAGAAGTAGGTTAAAAATGAAAAAAAAAGACAGCTGGGTGCACAAGCCCCAAGATAAAAAAGTGCCCAATCCTGGTAGGCACATTGGTGCCAAGAGTGAAAAAAATTACAGAGTAGAATCCTGATGACACTAAAACATTCTGACAATGGGGCCAGGCTGGGCCCAAGGGGAGGATGCCCCCCCCCCCCCGGCTGAGAAGGAAGTAGTAGTCCACAAAAAAATCACAAAAACTGATAGGCCAAAAAGAGCCATAAAGACAATAGACTGGACTATTGAGCATAAGGCTGGTATGACCCTGACCCTGAGTAGCATCCTGCCCTCACCAAGAATGATACCATAGAGAAACAATTATCAATTTCAACAATTGGCTAAGCTTCTGGTGTCATTCAAAGGGGATCCAGTGTCTGTCAGCCTGGGATGACATGCTCGACAAGCCACGCTACTCTGCTAGAGACGGCTTGCACCTGTCACCCTTAGGCTTTCGAATACTGGCCAAGGCTCTTGCCACCCCCATAGTGCCTTTTTTAGGCAAAGCTCAAAAGACAAACCCACCACTGTAAATAGCACAAGTAACAAAAAACTGAGGGTAATGCTGCTCAATGCCAGAAGTCTAAACCTCAAAATGCACGCACTCGAGGCACTCCTCAGTATGGAGAAAATCGATATATGTGCAGTAACAGAAACCTGGTTTAAGGCTCCAGAGAGCACCCCAGCACTACAAGGCTACAACTCATACCATACATTTTGGCCACAAAACCCGGACCGAAATACAAAAGGCGGGGGAGTATTCATATTCATCAAGGATACCCACACCTCCAGGTTAGTGGCACAGCACGATGCTTCAGAGATCATCCGCGTGCAACTAACAACGGGCAAAACTACTATTCAAATTATAGCTTGCTACAGATCACCCACCATGTCCCAGGACCCCCACTCCACATTTCTGGAAACACTGGGAAACATAAAGGTCCTACCAAACACCCTGATATTGGGCGATTTCAATTATCCAAACATTAACTGGGAGAACTACTCAAGTACAAACTCCCTGGCCCAACATTTCCTAGAATTTATAAACTCAAATGCCCTGGATCAACTGGTTAACACCCCCACAAGAGGTGACAACATATTGGACCTGGTCATCACCAACATGGGCAACTGGTGTCCCACACCGGAGGTCAACCCCTCACTGGTTAGATCTGACCATAAAGTAATCACTCTGGATATCCACATTCCGCCACCACCCCCGGTCAAAGAAACCACCATTTATTATGTTTCTAAAGCAAACTTCACATTACTTAAGACTGAGGTGGAAGTTTCAAAGCCCCCATGCTAAAGGATAATGCTGTCCAAGCTGCAAAATCCTTTACTAATGCACTCTACGGGCACAAACAAGAATGCATGGATCATGAAATCCCAAACAAAACCAATACTCACTCCTCCAAGGAAAGGAAACCAGTCTGGTGGACCCCTGCCATAAACAAGCTATACAATAGAAGGAGGAAATTAGTACAGAAAAGAGTAAATTCCCAAGAAGGGAAGACATCCCTGATCAGTACCAGCAAGAAACTACTTTCCCTCATAAAATCATCCAAGGCTGGCTTCTAAAGAAAAATTGCCATGGACTCCAAAGATAACCACAAGGCATTCTTTAGCTATGTCAAGAATCTAAGTGGCAATTGTCAGATCTGCTCGGAGTTAGTGCAGAATGGCACAAAATACACTGAACCGACCAATATAGCCAACATCCTGGCAGACAGGTTCACTGCAAACTTCACCCCCCTCTCACCCCCAAAAGGGCCCATAACTATACCAGAAGAATGTAGTGCCCCTGAAATCACAGACACTCAGGTTAAAACAGCCCTCTCCAAAGCCAAAAACACAGCATCAATGGGACCAGATGGTGTCCCAGGTTGCGTCCTACACGAGCTCAAAGATGAACTAACCCCTCACATAAACACACTGTTTAAACTCAGCCTCTCCACAGGCTACATGCCTACAGAGTGGTGCACACAAAGGTGGAGCCAAAATGGACCCTGGGAACTATTGCCCTATAAGCCTGACTAGCTTGGTCTGCAAAGCTATGGAGCTCATCATCATGGATTTCATTAACAGAGACATTGAAAACCTCCAAACACTGGACCCTACCCAGTTCGGCCTTGTTAAGGGCAGATCATGCCTCCTAAACCTGGTGGACTTCTTTGAGACAGTTACCAAGGCTATAGATGAGGGAAAGATGGTCCACACAGCCTATCTAGACCTCGCAAAGGCCTTTGACACCATTCACCACTCAGTTATTATAGACAAGCTCACCAACCTGAACATAAACCCCTACGTCATGAGATGGGTTGTCAACTGGCTCACGGACAGAACCCACATGGTAAGAGTTGCAGGAGCAAGGTCTGACTCTAAACCAGTTATAAATGGCATTCCCCAGGGCTCAGTCCTAGGACCCCTCCTATTCGGCATATACTTCTCAGAGGTACAGGCAAGCACAGGAGGACTATGGCTCACCAAGTTTGCAGACGACTGCAAACTAGGTGCTATAATTGACTCTCCGGCTGACACAGACATCCTCCAAAAGGGTCTCACTGAGACAGATACCTGGTGTCAAAACCATGGTCAAAAGCTAAATGCCAAAAAGTGCATAGTCATCCCCTTTGGAAAAAACAAAGTACCCACAAACTGTCACATAGGTAGTAGCCCCCTAAATACAGAAGATGTAATCAGGGATCTGGGGACCCAAGTAGATAGTAACCTCTCCTTTGATAATCCCATTGCCAAAGTGGTTAGAAAATCCTTCTATGTGGCCCACCTAATCACATCCACATTTGCATCCAGATCGAAAGAGGTCATTGGGACCCTCTACGCATCACTCATCAGACCCATCATAGAGTACAATGCCCCATTTGGGATGTACTTTACAAGACACCTGCAACAACTGGAAAGACCACACAAGTTCCTCACCAAGAGGATTACTGGCTTCAAGCAGATGCCCTATGCAGCTCGACTGAAGAAACTTCAGCTGTATTCAGTTGCATACCGCCTCCTAAGAGGTGGTCTCTGCCTGACATACAAGGCCATATCCAACCCAGAATTGATGGACATGCTCCACCTAAAGAAAACCATATCCCCTCGAGCCACACACTCCAGGGATCTAAACCTCACCACAACAATAAATAGGACATGCTGGAGGGATAGATTCCTGTCCCAGAGACTTCCCATGCTCTGGAACAAGATTCCAATCTACATTAGGCAGAGCTCCTCACTAACCCTCTTCAAGAGAAACCTTGACGAGTGGATGGGAAACAGAAAGTTTACCTCGGGGATCACTTCAATGGCTCTGCTGGACAGAGGCACAGGGAACTAATCTAAGGGGGTGGCAAAAGACAACACATTCCAGCTAGGCTTATAAATGCCTTCGGGCAGATAGCCTAGTACCTACCTATGAACCTAAGAAAGAAATTATGTTTTGTTACTATTTTGCAAGAAGCTCAGGATTTCCAGACACAAGAGATACAAAAAGATTATGAGAAAAATCAGAGGAAAGAAAAATACTTCCACAAGAAAAACTGTCAGAAGCTTCAAATAAAAATTGCGTTCATTAATACAAAAGATTTATTTTATTTATTTTATTTTATTTTATTTTACATTTGTTGACCGAGCTAGTCCAACTGGATACATGTCCATTTTCAGTAGATGCCTGGGGAGAAAAGCTCCACATTTGCAATATTATTTACAGTAAGAGAGATTTTACAAAAATTTGAGGTACATTACAGTTTTTTACTTTACATTGGAATTTTACTCACAAATTTAGTTCATATCTGGTATAGTTAGTCATAGCAATGAAATCACAGGTAAAAATTTTTCAACTGTACAGATGCATACTCTTTTTAGGTAACAGAAAGGTATCTAGCACATGCAGATAAGATGATTAATACCCATTGATAAGTGAGGTAGTTAGTCAGGGTTAGCACAGGGGCATAACCATTGTGCTTTAAGGTATGGTTTCAGTTTGCTTTTAAATAGGGTGATTGAGGTAAGGGAGGTTAGACCACTGGGGAGGGAGTTCCAGGTTTTGCCAATAGTATTAGAGAACAGAGAGTCACCAGCCAAATTGTTAGTTTTACATATTTGCACAAGTTTTTTATTAGATGAATGTAATGTCTTTAGGTTGCTATAGGGGGAAATAAGATTTGTCAGTATTGCTGTGTTAGTAGGTTGATACAGGATCTTGTGGGCAACTGTTAGTTGGTTAAATGTTAAAAGATTTGGAAGCTCTAACCATCCTTGCTGTTTAAGATTGTGACAATGATGGGTTCTGTAGGAAGACCCAGTTGCAAATCTGGCAATGTTATTGTAGGAGATTGCCAGCTTGTTCAAGTTGCTTTTACATAGTTTAGTATATATAGGGGAGGCATATAGTACGGTAGAGATTAAGTGGGTATGGGCAATAGTGGACCTGGCTAGTGGGGTTAGAAAGGGTTTGATCCTATAGAGGGAACCTAGTTTCTTGTTGACTGTTTTTATAGTACTGTTTATATGGATATAGGTAAGGTTGTTATCTATTAGTACCCCAAGTAGTTTTGTAGTGGGATCCAGAGAGATAATAGTACCATTACTTGATGTAACAGTAAAATTAAGTGGGGAGGATCTACGGGTGGGAGTAAATAGTTGAAGTATTGCCTTTTTGGGGTTCAAGATAAGACATCGGTGTAGAAGCCATTTCTCAGCTGTATTAAACACATTTTGGGTTAGTGACTGAAGATCTGATGGAGAAGTGGCTGAGCATATTAATGTTGAATCATCTGCATATTGGATACAGGTAGCTTGAGGTATTGCAGCATGTAGGTCATTTATAAATATAAAAAATAAGACTGGTCCTAGTATGGACCCTTGAGGGACACCGAGGGGAATCGGGAGGTTACAAGATAAGTTATTCTCTCATAATACAGCCTGTTGCCTGCTGTTTAGGTAGGATTGGAACCACTGTATAGCCAATGTATCTAGTGACAGGTTTTTGAGTATGTTAATGAGTAGTTGGTGGTTGACCGTGTCGAATGCTTTCGACAAGTCAATAAAGAGGTCGGAGGATAAAAGCTCATTATTCCGATATTTTACTAATGTGGTCAGAGAAGGATAAAAGAGCAGAGGTGGTGCTATGAAATGGTCTAAAACCATGCTGCCAGTTAGCTAATAAGTGCATCATTCATGAAAAACATTATATAGAGCAAGAAACGTTCATCTCTTTGGAAAAAGAAGCATCTGAGGAAGTGCAAAAATATAAAGAACAAAACCTAAAGATTTTTCTAAGGTATGAAAAGGAATATGGATATGAAAAAGAGAGATCTGATATGGTGCAATATTTATGGAAAGGAGAAAGCCAAATTAATCAATACAAAAACAGCAGCACCAAAGATATTCGTTGAGAAATACAGGCAAAGGCATCCAGCTATGGAAAATTTCACAATAAAAAAATAAGATCACAAAGAGGGAATGTAGAGCAGCAGTAAAGTAGAAGTTAAAAAATAAGTAGAAGTTAGAGAACACGTGTGAAGTCAAGGGTTTGATGTAGAAGGTCTAACACGGGTTACATCACAGCATGATGGAACGAGTCCCCAAAGTAAGGAGAAGCAGGAAGATCAAGAGACATCTGAAGGAGAAATATGGACATGGAAAAGAAAAAGACATTTAATATGGTGTAATATTTATACAAAGGGGAAAGCAAAACTAATCAATACAAAAACAGCAGCCCCAAAGATATTTGAAGAGAAATACAGGCAAAGGAATCCGGATATGAAACATTTTACAATACAAAAAGTAAGTGAACAAAGAGGAAAAGTAGAAAAGAGGACTAGTGATGGAGAAGTTAAAGACATAGAAACTGAGGTTATGGAGTACCTGTGAAGTGAAGGATTTAATGTAGAAAATCTTCATATTGCAATTCCTGTATGTATTACACCAGTTTATCTTTAACTTCTAACAACGGTCTAAAATGTCTCTAATAATTAAATTATTGATATACAAGGTGTATTAGTTTTAACTAATTTTGTCACATTATATCTAATTTGGTACAGTTATTTAAGCTACAGATTTTGTTTTATTTTTGAGGCTTGTAAAATTGTTTTCAGAATATTTTGAAATACTGTGGAACTTTTCTCCCTGGGCCTCCAATAAAAATGGACAACTACTCAGTTAGACTTTCCTGGTAGTCAGAATTCAGTAAGTAAATATCATGCTTGACCTTGCCCATACAAATGTTGCCTCTGCCTACACCCCACTAATGTAATATAATATAATATAATATAATATAATATAATATAATATAATATAATATAATATAACATAATATAACATAATATAACATAATATAATATAACATAATATAACATAATATAATATAATATAATATAATATAATATAATATAATATAATATAATATAATATAATATAATATAATATAATATAATATAATATAATATAATATAAACTGGGGAGCTTAGAGCAGCCTATCTATCCCTGGAGGAGTGTTCCCAGCACAAGAATCTGGTAGTCTATTGGCTGTTTTGGGCCAATTTCTAGCTCTTTCAAGTCCCCCTGTATAAAACCCGCTTTGGTGCGGTTTTTGCACTTGTTACTACTTAGCCAAGCTCCTCATGGTCCTGCAGAGTGGTGCTAGCAGCAGAGAGGCTAAAGAGTGACTGCTAACCTGATAAAAGTGTTTTTTTTCCTGCTACTAACTGGGCGACTGTCCAATCTAGCTAAACTGCAAGTATTTCTGCTTCTTGAACTGATTTAAACTGTTTAAAGTTGTTTTTGCACCTGCACTTTTAAAGTTTGTCCTGTTTGTTGCATTTACCTGTTGAGGCTACACACTCAAGTGCGTTAGCCTGTGTTACATATTTATTGCATTTTCCTGCTGTTTGTTGCAAAAAAGAAAAAAAACAAAAAAATTATCCTTGTTTCCCGTCTTTCCTGACCTAGAGTAGTCCAAATACAGGCTTTGCTGTATTCTGGACGTTTGGGAAGTTCCTGTGTTGCCCATTTCCTTTCTTGGATAAAGGGAGGCTTCTTTGTTCCCCAGTGGCAGTGGGGTGCTTAGAGCAGCCTATCTATCCCTGGAGGAGTGTTCCCAGCACAAGAATCTGGTAGTCTATTGGCCGTTTTGGGCCAATTTCTAGCTCTTTCATGTTCCCCTGTATAAAACCCACTTTGGCGAGGTTTTTGCACTTGTTACTACTCAGCCAAGCTCCTCGTGGTCCTGCAGAGTGGTGCTAGCAGCAGAAAGGCTAAAAGAGTGACTGCTAACCTGATAAAAGTGTTTTTTTTCCTGCTACTACGTGGGCGACTGTCCGATCTAGCTAAACTGCAAGTATTTCTGCTTCTTGAACTGATTTAAACTGTTTAAAGTTGTTTTTGCACCTGCACTTTTAAAGTTTGTCCTGTTTGTTGCATTTACCTGTTGAGGCTACACACTCAAGTGCCCTAGCCTGTGTTACATATTTATTGCATTTTCCTGTTTGTTGCAAAAAAGAAAGAAAACAAAAAAATTATCCTTGTTTCCCATCTTTCCTGACCTAGAGTAGTCCAAATACAGGCTTTGCTGTATTCTAGACTTTTGGGAAGTTCCTGTGTTGCCCATTTCCTTTCTTGGATAAAGGGAGGCTTCTTTGTTCACCAGTGGCAGTGGGGAGCTTAGAGCAGTCTATCTATCCCTGGAGGAGTGTTCCCAGCACAAGAATCTGGTAGTCTATTTGCAGTTTTGGGCCAATTTTTAGCTCTTTCAAGTCCCCTTGTATAAAACCCGCTTTGGCACGGCTTTGCATGATTTTGCGCATAGCGCAGCATCGGGCAGGTCCACTTAATTGGGTTTAAACCATTCTCGGCTCCACAAAGTCTACTCTTCACTTTTTCCCTTAGAACTGATCTAGTTCTCATAATAAACACCCTATTCCTACTGTAAAGCCTGGCGCTTGCTCACTAAAGCAATTATATAATCAGCACTAAAAAATTAAAAGCACTACACCCTCACAAACTCCCCTTGAGTACCTTGTTCCCCACTGGCCCTTTTTTTCAATTGTAAAGGAATTCCCAATACTATTCTAGCATGTCCAAAGGTCAGTTATCAATCTCCTCTCTGGTCCAGCTGGTGAATCTGGGAATCTTGAGGCAATGTTATAACTGCTTCATGTACACAGACAACCCTCTCCTCCTCCCAACAAATTCCAACACATGTGAGAGATGCAACCATATAGCCAAACTGGAGGCTAAGCTCTCTCAACTCAGTACTGGCATAACCAGTCAGGAGGAGAAGGAAACCACACTCACTACAATTCCAGTCTCACATAGACCAACCGCGACAGCAAACCAAACACATAAACACACAAAAACATACTCGGAGGCTCTAAATAAAAATTTGCCTAAGCAGCAGAGACCTCAAAAGCAGACACCCAAGCAACTGTTACCCCAAAACAAAACATGTGCAACACATAGCTCACAAAGCCAGTGTGCTGAACAGTCACAGCCCTTAAGGCTAAACAACACACCTGATACACTTGTAATAGCTGACTCTATCGTCAGGCACACTGACTTCCCGCTCACCAGGCTGAACAAGGAGAAGGTCACGGTGAGCTGCCTGTCGGGCGCTAGAATCCGCCACATAACGCAAGCACTCAAGTCACTCCAAGGCAAGTACAAATATGACTCAGTCATTGTCCATGCTGGTGTGAATGACCTGAGACGTACCTCCCTGGACTACATGAAAAGAGACATAGAGGAGCTCTCTGAGCATGTAGCCCAGGCCGGTATGACCCTGACCTTGAGTAGCATCTTACCCTCACCAAGAATGATGCCACAATATGAAGACAAGATGATCAATTTCAACAATTGTCTTAAGTATTGGTGTCATTCAAAGGGGATCCAATGCCTATCAGCCTTGGATGACATGCTCGATAAGCCACAATGCTTTGCTAGGGACAGCTTGCATCTGTCACCCCTGAGCTTTCGGATATTGGCAAAGGCTCTTGCCACAGCCATAGTGCCTTTTTTAGGCAAGGCTCAAAAGACCAACCCACCTCCATAGGTATCACAAGGGATAAGAAACTAAGAGTAATGCTACTCAATGCCAGAAGTCTAAACCTCAAGATGCACGCACTCGAAACTCTCCTTAGCATGGAGAACATCGATATCTGTGCAGTAACAGAAACCTTGATCAAGGATCCTGAGAGCACCCCAGCACTACCAGGTTATACCTCATACCTTGCTTTTCGGCCCCAAAACTTGGACCAAACCACAAAAGGGGGAGTATCAATATTCGTCAAAGATACCCACACTTCCAGGTTGGTGGCACAGCACGAAGCATCAGAGACTATCCATGTGCAACTAACAGTGGGTAAAACTGCCTTCCAGTTTATAGCCTGCTACAGACCACCCTCCCAAACCCAGGAACCTCACTCGGCCTTCCTGAGAACACTGGAAAATATGAAGGTCTCTCCAAACACCATTATATTGGGCGACTTCAACTACCCAAACATAGACTGGGAGCATTACTCTAGCTCCAACACCCTAGCCCAAAGGTTCCTAGAATTTATAAACTCAAATGCTATGGAACAACTTGTTACCACTCCCACAAGAGGGGAAAACATACTGGACCTGATCATCACCAACATGGGGACTCTATGCTCCAGACCAGAAGTGCATCCCTCATTGGTAAGATCAGACCATAAACTAATCTCACTGGATATTCACATCCCGACTCCACCCCCTGCCCTGAAAACCAAAGTGAAAAACTTCTCTAAAGCAAATTTCATACTCCTCAAAACCGAGGTTGAATCCTTCAAAGCCCCCGGGCCTGTGGAAAATACGGCCCAGACCGCAGAATCCTTTATAAATGCATTCTTTGAACACCTTCAGGAATGCATGGATCATGCAATCCCAAATAAAACCAAGACCCAATCCTCCAAAGGCAGGTGTCCTGTCTGGTGGACCCCAGCCATAAACAAACTATACAATAGAAGGAGGAAGCTACTACATGATAGAGCAAAATCCCAAAAAGGGAAGGCATCTCTGATTAGTATTAGCAAAAAACTACGGGCACACATAAAATTGTGTAAGGCCAGCTTCGAGAAAAAAATTGCACAGGACACTAAGGATAATCACAAGGCTTTCTTTAGTTATGTTAGAAACCTGGGTGGGAATTCCCAGATATGCTCAGAATTAGTCCAAAATGACAAAAAATACACCGAACCCACAGACATTGCCAACATCCTAGCTGACAGGTTCAGTGCAACCCCCCCCCCCTCCCCACCAAAAGAGCAAATATCTATCCCAGCAGAGTGCTGCCCCCTGACATCTCAGATGCTCAGGTAAGAGCTGCCCTCTCCAAAGCAAAAAACACAGCATCAATGGGACCAGATGGTGTCAATCTCAGCCTTACTACAGGATATGTACCCAAAGAGTGGCGTACAGCAAAACAGTGGTCCCTCTCCACAAAGGTGGTGCCTCAACAGATCCTGGAAACTATCACCCCATAAGCCTGACTAGCTTGGTCTGCAAAGCTATAGAAAGGATCATCATGGACCTCATAAATAAAGATATTGGGGACCTACAGACACTGAATCCTACCCAGTTTGGCTTTGTTAAGGGCAGATCCTGCCTCTTAAACCTGGTTGATTTCTTTGAAACAGTCACCAAGGCCATTGACAAGGGGAAGGTGGTCCACACAGCCTACCTGGACCCCGCAAAAGCCTTCGATACAATACCCCACTCGGGCATTATAGATAAGCTCACCAGCTTAAATATAAACCCCTATGTCACTAGATGGGTTGCAAACTGGCTCAAGGACAGAACCCACATGGTTAAAATTGCTGGAGCCATGTCAGACTCCAAACCAGTTACAAGTGGCATCCCACAAGGCTCAGTCCTGGGACCTCTCTTGTTCGGTATATATTTCTCGGAGGTACAGGCTAACATGGAAGGACGGTGGCTGACCAGTTCGCAGATGACTGCAAACTGGGCACCATAATCAACTCTACAGCTGACACAAGCATCCACCAAAAGGGCCTCATAGAAACAGACAACTGGTGCCAGAGCCATGGCCTCAAGCTAAACGCCAAAAAGTGTATAGTCATCCCCTTTGGCAAAAACAAAGTGCCCACAAATTACCACATAGGTGGTAATCCATTAAGTATAGAAGAAGTAATTAGGGACGTGGGGACCCAAGTTGATAGCAATCTCTCATTTGACAACCACGTGGCCAAAGTGGTTAGAAAAACATTTTATATAGCCCACCTAATCATGAAGGGATTCACATCTAGATCAGGGGAGGTCATCGTGCCTCTTTACTCATCCCTCATCAGGCCCATAATTGAGTACAATGCCCCTTTTGGGATGTACCTTACCAGACACCTGCAGCAACTGGAAAGACCCCAAAAGTACCTCAGCAAGAGGATCAAAGGGCTCAAACAGATGCCATATGCTGCTCGGTTAAAGAAACCCCAGCTCTACTCAGTGCCATACCGCCTGCTCAGCGGCGATCTGTGCCTGATTTATAAAGCCATGTCCAACCCGGAATTAATGGACATGCTGCACCTCAGAAAATCCAAATCCCATCGAGCTACGCGCTCGAGAGACTTGAACCTCAGCACTGAAATAAATAGGACATGCTGGAGGGACAGATTCATAACCCAGAGGCTCCCTTCACTCTGGAATAAAATCCCAGTCCAGGTTAGGCAGAGTCCCTCATTAACTCTCTTCAAGAGGAATCTTGATGAGTGGATGGGAGATCGTAGGTTTACCCCGGGTATCACTTCTGTGTCACTGTTAGACAGAGGCACAATATACTAACCTCGAAAATGGGCATAGCAAAATTAATTTAAAATGGGTGGCAAAAGCCAAACACACTCTGGCTAGGCTTAAAAATGCCCTAGGGCAGATATCCTAGTATGAACCTATGAACCTAATTATACTGTGCAATATTAACACTAATACAAATGGTAGCAGTTGACCATGACGGGTTGGACTTCTGGAATGGGCCACACAGTGTCACCAAATAAATATAAGCACTCTCAAAGGATAAATACTTTCTACAAGGACCAGCCACAATAGAAGTTTTAAATATATTTAATAACAAATAATAAAAGAGCATGAAAATACTGAATATATTACTCACAGTAAATCACAGAGTTAAAATCATGAGAAATATTAAAAATAACATTGATGGACAGGCTCAGTCAAATAAAGAAAAACAGTAATAAACTAATCTTGCTTTATATTCCTGACTGATCTAATCAAATTACTGTTCTCTAATAACTTACGTGGGCAAGGCAAGATGAAATACATGAGCAGTATTTCTAGTTAGGCCCCCAAATAGAATACTGCTCACTCAGAGTTTACATCCTGTGAAATAAAATATCCAAGGTGGCTTGCAGAAGGACCTTATCTGGTCACCTGACTCTAGGTTCTTGCACTATTCCCCTTTGAAGCTGAGACAGGGATTTAGCATAGACAGCTACAATACACATGTAAATGTTTATGGCAGTGCCCTAGTAATTCTCATCTTTTACTGAGCAAACGAAAAATGGCTTCTTCCACATCTAACATCTCTAGTCCTATTCAGCACTGTGGGTATTGTTTTAATGGTTCAACAGTTCATTTGCATTTCCCTTACAAGCCAGCTGGTTCACTTTTTGCTGTCCCAGTACCCTCCATTAAAACATATGCATTTAATTCAGTTACAATAATACATGTACATTTCTTTTCAATCCAGCAGGGTGCACTGTTGATACATTTTAACACAGGCAAACCTCACAAATAGCTTTTCAGCACAAGCATCTGTACCAGTTTAATATACAAATGATATATAATTATTTACAAATTTCCAGCTAGCTGTGTTGGGCACAAGTCATAAATCCACTGCCTTACTTCACATGACATGGCTGGCAGTACCCCCTATTGTCACAGGCTGTTATGAGAGCTGTATGATGAGTTGGTCCAATGTTGTGTTCTACTTGGTACAAGTGATTCTACAGACACTGATCTGACAGTGCTGCATGACCATGACAGGGACCTCAAAAGACAGATCCTGCTAGGTGTGGATGAATGCTGATGTGGTCTGCCTGAAATCCATTATTCATCTTCCACCTAATTATGGTACTTTCTTGAGAAACATATGTAGTCTTGTGATCTTTCCCTATGTGTCCAGACAGTACCCTGTCCTTTACATTCCAAGTTTGAGTCCTACTTGAGTCTGGTAAGTCCTAAATAAGGTATGAATGGAGGTGGCCACTGAAGTTTGGTGTATCACCATACTGCACATCAGTGTGATCATGGCATTATCCCTACTCTGTGTCATGGTGTGTCACCATACTGCACATCAGTGTGATCATGGCATTCTCCCTACTCTGTGTCATTGTGTCACCATACTATACATCAGAGTGATCATGGCATTATCCCTACTCTGTGTCATGGTGTGTTACCAAACTATAAATCAGAGTGATCATGGCATAAACCCTACACTCTGTCATGGTGTGTCACCATACTATACATCAGAGTGATCATGGCATTATCCCTATTCTGTGTCATGGTGTGTCACCATACTATACATCAGTGTGATCATGGCATTATCCCTAATCAGTGCCATGGTGTGTCACCATAGTACACATCAGTGTGATCATGGCATTATCCCTACCCTGTGTCATGGTGTGTCACCATACTGCACATCATAGTGATCATGGCATTATCCCTACTCTGTGTCATTGTGTCACCATACTATACATCAGAGTGATCATGGCATTATCCCTACTCTGTGTCATGGTGTGTTACCAAACTATACATCAGAGTGATCATGGCATAAACCCTACACTCTGTCATGGTGTGTCACCATACTATACATCAGAGTGATCATGGCATTATCCCTACTCTGTGTCATGGTGTGTCACCATACTATACATCAGTGTGATCATGGCATTATCCCTAATCAGTGCCATGGTGTGTCACCATAGTACACATCAGTGTGATTATGGCATTATCCCTACCCTGTGTCATGGTGTGTCACCATACTGCACATCAGAGTGATCATGGCATTATCCCTACTCTGTGTCATGGTGTGTCGCCAAAGTACTCATCACTGTGTTCATGGCATTGTCTCTACTCTGTGACATGGTGTGTCACCATAATACACATCAGTGTGATCATGGCATTATCCCTACTCTCTGTCATGGTGTGCACCATACTATACATCAGAGTGATCATGGCATTATCCCTACCCTGTGTCATGGTGTGTCACCATACTATACATCAGTGTGATCATGGCATTATCCCTAATCAGTGCCATTTCCAAGTAGTACTGGAAATTCCCATGTATGGCCTGGGGGACTCTGACCATTTCCACCTAACTTTTCTGTGGCAGTGGTCTGAAACCTTACAATGTCACAGCACATTTGCTGTTAAGCAGCTAATGCTTTATGTGTTTCCTGGGGTAGCTGCACAAATTCCTGCTCCAGGCTCCTCTTTGTAAATGTGTCACTGTGGACAGTGTTACCTCTACATGTCTGCCATCATTCTGAAAGTCAACCAAGATACCAAAGAAATACAGCTGCAGAGTAACGGCACTCCAGACTTTTATCTTTAAAAGTGCCATTACTCTGCAGCTGTGTTTCTGCTTCTGTATCTTGGTTGGGTGTTTATATTTTTGCTTCACACTGAGCAGTTAATTGCCAGGGATTTTTAGTAATCTTGTGGACATCATTCTGAAAATGTTTGCCTGAGGTTAGAGATACTAGATTAGAGATGCGTGGGTTTTCCTTCTGAAGGTGTTTGCCTGAGATTAGCGATACTAGATTAGAGGTGTGGGGGTTTTCCTTCTGAAAGTGTTTGCCTGAGGTTAGCAATACTAGATTAGAGGTTCGTGGGTTTTCCTTCTAAAAGTGTTTGCCTGAGGTTAGCGATACTAGATTAGAGGTGCGGGGGGTTTCCTTCTGAAAGTGTTTGCCTGAGGTTAGCAATACTAGATTAGAGGTTCGTGGGTTTTCCTTCTAAAAGTGTTTGCCTGAGGTTAGCGATACTAGATTAGAGGTGCGGGGGTTTTCCTTCTGAAAGTGTTTGCCTGAGGTTAGCGACACTAGATTAGAGGTGCATGGGTTTTCCCTCTGAAAGTGTTTGCCTGAGGTTAGAGATACTAGATTAGAGGTGTGTGAGTTTTCCTTCTGAAAGTGTTTGCCTGAGGTTATCGATACTAGATTAGAGGTGTGGGGGATTCCTTCTGAAAGTGTTTGCCCAAGGTTAGTGATACTAGATTAGAGGTGCGGGGGTTTTCCTTCTGAAAGTGTTTGCCTGAAGTTAGCAATACTAGATTAGAGGTGCGGGGGGTTTCCTTCTGAAAGTGTTTGCCTGAGGTTAGTGATACTAGATTAGAGGTGCGGGGTTTTTCCTTCTGAAAGTGTTTGCCTGAGGTTATCGATACTAGATTAGAGGTGTGGGGGGTTTCCTTCTGAAAGTTTTTGCCTGAGGTTAGCGATACTGGATCAGAGGTGCGGGGGGTTTTCTTCTGAAAGTGTTTGCCTGAGGTTAGCGATACTAGATTAGAGGTGTGGGGGTTTTCCTTCTGCAAGTGTTTGCCTGAGGTTAGTGATACTAGATTAGAGGTGCGGGGTTTTTCCTTCTGAAAGTGTTTGCCTGAGGTTAGTGATACTATTTTATTTATTTTATTTTATTTTACATTTGTTGACCGGGAAAGTCCGACTGGATATATGTCCATTTTCAGCGGGGGCCTGGGGAGAAAAGCTCCAAATACAGTAATCAAAATTTGAAAACATAGTTAAAAAGGATTTTTGACTATTAAGACTCAACTTAAACTTTAAACATAATTAATATACATATTTTTTACAAGTACAGCCATAGAGAATAACATAACACAGAGAGTTATTACATAGCTAAACAAAAATTCTTTAGGAATAGTTAAAAATGGGAAATAATCAAAGCAAGAGGAATCCAGTACCAATAGACTTAAAAATGAGAAGCAAAAGGGAGACAGTGTCAGTCAGGATTTGAGCATGGACATAGCCATTCTGATTTTAGGAAGGTTTTAATTTGTTGTTTGAAAAGAGGAGTGGATGTCAGGATGTTAGTTCTCTTGAAAGCTTGTTCCATGGGATACCAATCGAGTTTGTGAATAGGCAGTCCCCAGATTTGTTATTGGATTTTAGGGTAGAGACAAGTACTCTGTTAACAGATCATAAGGTTAAAAGATTTTGATAGGGGCTAATAAGGTTTCTGAGTATGGGAGTATTTGAGGGATGATGCAGGATCTTGTGAATGATTATGAGTTGCTGAAAAAAAACTGACTATGCAGTTCTAACCATCAGAGAAGTTTGAGATTTTTGCAGTGGTGGGTACGAAATGGGGCATCAGTGGCAAATCTGGCTATGTTGTTATAAGATGTTGCCAACTTATTTATATTGCTTTTGGAGAGGTTTGTATAGATTGGTGAGGCATAGAAGAGGGTGGAGATTAGGTGAGTTTGGGCAATAGTAGTCCTGGCTGAAGGAGTAAGTAAGGATTTAATTTTGTATAGAGAGCCTATTTTTCTATTAACCAATTTGATAGTTAGATTGATACGAGTGTCAAAATTAAGATTGTGATTAATTGTTACCCCTAAAAGTTTGGTGGTTGTGTCAGGAGCTATTAATGTACCATTTTTAGAGATAACTGTGAAGTTTATGGTGGGGGATTTCTGAGTGGGAGTGAACAACTGTAATTTGTTTTTTTTAGGGTTAAGGAGGAGACAGCATTGATGAAATCAGTTTTCTACTAAGGTAAATATTTTTTGGGTTGTGGCTTGAAGTTTGGAGGGCGAGGAGGTGGCAAAGATTAAGGTTGAGTCATCAGCATATTGTATACAAGTGGTTTGAGGAAGGGAGGCTGACAGATCGTTAATGAATATAGTAAAGAGGAGCTGTCCAAAAATTGATCCTTGTAGGACTCTGAGAGTAATAGGGAGCAAAGAGGACAGTTCATTGTCCCAGAGGACTGCTTGCTGTCTGTTTTCTAAGTAAGATTGAAACCATTTGACTGTTAGTGTATCTAGTGAGAGAGATTTAAGTGTATCTATCAATAGTTCATGATTCATCATGCCAAATGCTTTGGAGAGGTCAATAAACATGGCAGAGGATAGGAGATTGTTATTTTAATTTTTATTTATACAGTCTGTAAAGGATAGGAGAGCTGTGGTGGTGCTATGATGTGGTCTAAAACCATGTTGGCGGTCTACTAGAAGGTGATTTTGGAGGAGATGAGTAAGAAGTTGGCGATGAATACATCTCTCCATAATTTTTGCTATCGGTGAGAATAGGGCTATTGGGCGGAAGTTTGAAAGTTCACTTGAGTTACCTCCCTTGTGGAGAGGGATAATATGTGAAACTTTCCAGATGTTAGGGATGGAACATTCTGTAATGGTTCTGTTAATTAAAATAGAAACGGGGAAGGCAAGTACTCCAGCTGCTAATTTCAAATATTCAGCTGGAAGGAGATCAGCTGATGTGGTACAAAGTTTGGGTTTTAGCAGTAGGTTGTGCATGTGAGATGTGGGAATGGGTTGTAGTTGAAATAGGGGTAATGAACTAGTCGACACAGGTGAGTTAGATGTGGACACTACTGGTAAAGAATTGGCTAGAGATTGGACAGTTTCAGAGAAAAATTTGTTGAAAGTGTCGGCAATTTCGGTAGAAGAATGTTGAGTCAAATTAGAGGGGGTGGGTATTTTAGAGTGGCCAGGATGAAGTAATTTATTTATTCCTGACCAGAATTTTTGTGGGTTTTGATATTGGGTTTGTTGGAATTGTAGGTAATAGTTTCTTTCTGTCAAGGAATATGGTTTTCTTAGTGGCATTTCTCAGTTGACAAAAGTTTAAGCGATCAGTTTGCTTTTTTGTATGTCTCCATTTAATCCAGATTTTATTTCTAAGTTGCATTTTTTGCCTAGTCTCTTTTGTGAGCCAGGGAGCTGGTTTGTTCTTAATTCTGATCAATCAAGAAGGGGCATGGTGGTCTAGTATTTGTAAAAAATTATTGTTAAAGTATGAGACAGCTTTCTCTAAAGGTAAGTGTTTTAAGGGGGTCCAATTGCAAGCTTTAAGCTCATCTTGAAAGTTAACTGGGTTTAGATTTTTTGTATTTCGGGTGGTTCTGAAGTTTACTTGATTGTGTATTGAGGTTTTTAGCTTTGTTATAAAGGTAAGAGAGTGGTCACTGATATCACTGGGAAGTATGCCTGTTTTATAAAACTGGGGGTTACTGTTAACTAATATCTAATCTAAAGTGGTTTGTTTATTGCTAGATTTGTGAGTTCTTGTAGGGTGGGTGATGGTATGATAAAAGCCATGAAGGTTAATGAAGGTAGTAGGATTATTGGCAGTGCAACTTTTCCAGTCAATGTTGAGATCACCAAGGAGTTTGGTTTCTTGGGGGAAATTTGAGGAGAGCCAACATAGGATGTTTTCAATGGTATTAATGTTATTACCTGGGGGGATGTAGAAGCAGATAATATAAATGGATTTATTAGCGTTAATTAGAAGCTTGGCCATTAGGATTTTGGCATTGCTAGGTAAAGGATGAGTAATATCTAGGGCAGAGAGTTGCAGCTCAGATTTATATAATATTGCAACCCCACCTCCTTTTTTGTTAGGGTGGTCTAATCTAATTATGTTATAGACTGAGGGGATAATATCATTGTCCTTGGTGGTTGGTTTGAGCCAGGTTTCGGTTAGGCATAGGATATCAAAGGTGTATAAGTCTAACAGGCATGTAGGTGGCTAATTTTATTATTTAAACTATGGATGTTTAGGTGGACTATATGGAGAGAGATTTTGCTTGGAGAGTGGGTGCAGGAGGTGTCTGGATGGGGGGGTTGGGAATAAGGGATATGAGAATTTGAGCCTGGGTTAGGATGAATGTCGCCATGTAGTAGTAGGTACTGTTGTGGCATAAGAGACAGTTTCAGTAGTTTATCTAGAATAGGGATAGTTCTCTTGGTTTGGAAACATTTCAAATGGATTGTTCGATGAAAATGAGGTTGAATGTAGGCTGATGAGGATGTAATGTTACAATGGGATTTAGAAGTATAAAGGGTGAGAGGGGTAGTTTGTTTTAAGGGGGGGTTTCAGTTAGATGTAGGGATTCATAGCAAGTGAGCTTATAGGATAGAAGCAGAGGGCAAAGTATTACAGATAAGAGGAGCATGTTGGAGCATGTTTTAAAGTTAGAGATGGACATAGTGAGTGGACTGTAGTAGGGGATACAGGGAGAGTTGATATGTACTAAGTGTGAATACAGGGAGACTGAAGTGAGAACAGTGAGGCAGTAATGGGGAGGGTCTGTGTAGTAACAGATGAGTATAAGGGATTAGGGGTGGGACTATGTTAAAGGATTAGAAGAAGATAAAGAGGAAAGGAGGAAGTGGCTTGATAAGTATGTAACGAGGTTAGTTAGGTTAGTGGATAATGACTGAAGGGGGTGTGGTTTAATGAAGTATAAGGTTAGCTGCAATGGGGGTGGGTGGAATTTTGGGGTAGGGCAGGGGAGTGGAGTGAGCCCACAGGGTGAATGGAGTGGGTAGAGCTGGAAGGTAAGTACAACAGAAAAAAGTATCAGTTGTCTTTAGTGTTTTGGCTTTAAACTGTTGAAATTAGGGGGAGAATAAAGGTAAAGCAAACTGTTAACAATACAAAAATTTAGTAAAAAGATTATGACGGTGATAGGGTATTAGGACAGTAATAGTCACTACAAAAAGGATTAGGACTTCTAGGCTAGATATTTAAAAGCTATGGTAGAATGCTGCCATCTATTGGTCAGTGGGAAAAGGGCAACTGGGAGAGGTAAAAGCAGGGGTCTTAATTCCAAAGTAAGGAGGTATGGTAAAAAAAGAATAGGTAGAGGCAGTGGGTAGGGGCCTGTGTTTGGCTGCTAAACCTCTCATAGAAGGGTTACCAAATAAGTATAGTCAGTACAGGTACTGATGATAAAGTAGGTAAATTGCAACATACATGAAACAATGTTTCTTTTGGAGTTTACTCTTTAAAAAGCCTTGCAAGCAAACAACTTCAGGGGCATCTTCAGATTTAGTAAGAGGAATTATCCTTTAGGTTTATGTCAGGGAGGGAGCACCCGGATCACTTTACTGAAAGAGAGGAAAAAAGAGAACACTGAGTTAGCACATTGTAGGTATGAGAGTGGGAGGAAAAAGAGGAAATTATGGGAAAAGACCATGAAGTACTAGACAACAGAGAAATAGTAAAAGTGACAAGGTGAGAGATTAGGAGAGAATATCAGCAATAGAGTAAAGTAGATATGAGGATGAGAGAGAAAGGAAGAAGAAAAGGAGCCAAAAGTAGGGGTTATATACAAAGAAAGAAAGAAAGAAAGAGAGAGGATAAGCTTGGAGGACTAGTGAAAAAAAATGGTTTGCAATGGCAAAGAAATCAAATGAAGAACTATAGCATACAGAGCTCAAACAAGAATGCAGTTCCAAATTCACCTTCTATAACAGTAGGAAGGGAACTGGGAATATCCAGGTCAACACTAAGATGAGGAATATACACAGCCAATGCATGCACAGTTCAATTTCACAAAGACACAGAAGACAACATTACATTTGGTAAAACAAGAAATCACAGTACATAATATCTTAGCTGTAGATCACACTTTAAATAATTTTGTCACTAGTAGAGTGTATGAGCTGGTCAAACAGATTATAGAAAAGTATCACAAATATACTGAAATCATTTTAAACATGGAAAATTCACATGTGAGACAAGCATCAGGATTGTCAGTCACCAAGGTGTTAAAAGAATGTTAACTCACTGAACCATTTGTAATTATACAAAAGGACTATAGAGTTAGGTAATAGCCTGATTAGAACCATAGGTGTAGACCAATAACTTAGCAAGCTCTCCAAGTGTGAGATAAGCCAGTCGTCAGTGACTTCACAATGTATACTACTTTAGTTTTCAGAAATTAAAGCCTGGCTCTAAATAGACCTATCAGAAAAAACACTCAATTCCACCAGATGCAAAATCCATCAATATGACCTAATGAAACCACTCGCACATAAAATAATATCATTTGTAGTATCAGCAAGTTAAAAAATGCCTTGTATAGTTAAAATCTACAAATCGCCAGAGGGTTTCCATAGAAATAACCACCACAGAGGGAATTATGGACAACAGCCCACTTACTGAAGTGTCTTAGAAATTGGCGCCAATTTCCATTTGGGCGTGCAAAAGAAGAGTAATGCTTCCATTCCTCTTAAGTACTACTGGCCCCTAATCTTGTAACTGGAAGGGAAAAAAGAACCCTTAAGGTTCATTAATAAGGAAAAAAAATAGGACTCTTTTTAATTGTAGGGTCTTCGCACCTAAACAGTTCAGAAGTATTAGGCAGCAGGAAACATACACACAAAAGCAATTAAAAGAGATGCGATTTCATGTACCGTATACAGAGCCAAGAGTAAAAATTCCTTGCAGAATAGCCCCAAAGGTGTCTTGGGTGACTTTACGGTGTTATTGGAGTTGTTGCAAGCATGTAGCATGGAATATTAACCAGCCAGTTACTTTAGAGTAGCAATCCTAGCGTTACATTTAAGTACTTAGAAGTAGCGATGGTCATAGCCATGCTCTTAACGGGAAAAACGTCAAAGCTGACTACGATACTGAAATTGACCTAGCGTTTCTACTGTAACCTCTTATAATACAAAGATTAACTCTGAAATTTATATGATAAGCCAGTACTATAACAGTAACCTAACATGCAGTTTATAGCTATGACGTGATTGTACTTAAGCAAATAACTGCGGGAAATACAGGCTCTGGACAGGCAGGTTAGTTTGTGTAAGTAAATACAAGGAAAAAATACAATACCAGCACAGGCAACCAATGATACATACACACAAAAATATACACACAATAATACAATTTCACCAACCTACCATGAGTGGAGTCAAGCAGCTCTAAAAAAACACAGCCCCAGTAGCAGGGAGAGGAGGACTGTGAGGAAGAAGATTTGAAAGTGGCAACAAAAAGAAATAATGCCTAGTATAAGTAACTTCAGAGGCGGTTTCCAGCTGATGGGAGTGGATAAAAGGAGGTAGTGGTCAAGCAAGGGGCTGAACTAGGATGGAAAGAATGGAAGAATATGGGACCGGATGGTGTCCCCGGCTGTGTGCTCCACGAACTCAATGAGGAATTAAACCCGCAGTTAGGACAGCTGTTTAATCTTAGCCTCACCTCAGGATATGTACCCAAGGAGTGGCGCACAGCGACTGTGGTCCCACTTCACAAGGGCGGTGCCTCCACCGACCCTGGAAATTACCGTCCCATTAGCTTGACAAGCCTTATCTGCAAAGCCATGGAGAGGATCATAATGGAACTCATAAATAAAGACATAGGGAACTTGCAGACTTTGGATCCAACCCAGTTTGGCTTTGTCAAAGGCAGATCATGTCTTTTAAACTTGGTTGACTTTTTCGAGACAGTCACCAAGGCCATTGATGAGGGAAGGCAGTCCATACAGCCTACCTCGACCTGGCAAAGGCCTTCGACACAATACCCCACTCAGGTATCATCGAAAAACTCATCAGCTTGAATGTAAACCCATACATCACAAGATGGGTTGCAAACTGGCTAAGTGACAGAACCCACAGGGTCAGAGTTGCTGGAGCCATGTCAGACTCAAAGCCTGTCACAAGTGGTGTCCCACAGGGCTCAGTCCTGGGTCCACTCTTGTTCGGCATCTACTTTTCTAAAGTACAAGCAAACACAGAAGGGTTATGGCTGACAAAGTTTGCAGATGACTGCAAACTGGGCGCCATAGTCGAAAACACATCTGACACAGATATCCTTCAGAAGGGCCTCACAGAAACAGATAACTGGTGCCAGAGCCATGGCCTAAAGTTAAACGCCAAGAAATGCATAGTCATACCCTTCGGGAGAAACAAGGTTACCCCTAGCTACCATATAGGTGGCAATCCACTGAGCACAGAAGAAGTTGTCAGGGATCTGGGGACCCAGGTTGACAGTAGCCTTTCATTTGACACTCATGTTGCTAAAGTAGTTAGGAAAACCTTCTACATTGCCCACCTGATCATGAAGGGATTCACATCTAGATCAAGGGAGGTCATCGTCCCCCTGTACTCATCACTCATTAGACCTATGATTGAGTACAATGCCCCATTCAGAATGTATCTGACCCGACACCTGCAGCAGCTGGAAAGGCCCCAAAAGTTCCTCACCAAAAGGATAAAGGGTCTCAAAAATCAGTCTTATGCTGCCCGACTGAAAGAACTCCAGCTCTATTCAGTCTCATACCGCTTGCTCAGAGGTGACCTGTGCCTGACATATAAGGCCATGTCAAACACAGATTTGATGAATATGCTTCACCTCAAAAAATCTAGATCCCTCAGAACCACAAGGGCGGGAGACTTAAACCTTGACACGGTTATTAATAGAACGTGCTGGAGGGACAGATTCATCACCCAGAGACTCCCTATGCTGTGGAACAAAATCCCGGTACATGTGAGGCAGAGCACCTCGCTGGCCTTGTTCAAGAGGAATCTTGACCAATGGATGGGAGATCGCAGATATACCCCAGGGATTACTTCAGTGTCACTGCTTGACAGAGGCACAGCAAAATAATAGGCATAGTTTTATTCAAACTAAAGGGGTGGCAAAAGCCACATAACTATGGGCTAGGCTTATAAATGCCCTTGGGCAGATAGCCTAGTATGAACCTATGAACCTATGAACCTATGAGTGGGTAGATTTCATGGAAGGTAAGTACAACAGAAAAAAGTATCAGCTGTCTTTAGTGTTTTGGCTTTAAACTGTTGAAATTAGGGGGA